>NC_056745.1:78807376-78832376 GCF_019279795.1 Protopterus annectens | reverse complement strand
AAACATTGTTTCCTCCACATATACATCCAAACTTTAATATATTCCTAATAACAGTATTATGCTAATATAATATTAAAAACCTTTTTCCCATATTTTCGGGTTATTAACATTTTTGTTACTTTGTTTCAGGAGTAATTTATGTGCTAATATATGCTTTATAGCCACAAGCTTAAAATTATCCCATGATGTCTTGTCTGGTTCTAACCAATTTGTAGCTCTATACAACTTCATCAGCAAAAAAATATTCATACATATTATAGTTTGTGATCTAGAGAGCTCTCTTGGAGGAATATGTAGAATCATCAATTCCCATGATAACGTTGAACTTTGATAACCCATCTTTTGTAGTTGTGTTCTAAGAGAGTTCCAAAGTTTATATATACACTTGCAGCTCCAGAACATATGAAGAAGATCCGCTGTTTGATTTGTGCAATATGGACAAGTTGGAGAATTCCTAGGATTGAATTTATGTAACCTAAGACGTGAATAATAAGCATTATTCCAAATCATCAACTGCGTATACATCAACTTTTGAAAAGAGACCGATTTTATTGTTAAATCAATTGCTTTTAATACCTGATTATCTGCTACTGTCATTTTGTTTACCCAATAACCTGACAACAGAATTTTATCCTGGAATTTTAAATCTTTAATTAATTTATTTGTTCTTGTTATAAATTTGACCTCCTGCTGGAGAGCCTGCCACAATTCAGAGCATTTATCCACAATTCCGGCTACAGGTTTAAAGTTTTCAAAATGACTCAGAGCAAGTTCTCTGATTTGTCTCATTATAACAATATAACTCTTAGGTAGGTTCAATTCCTGCCTAACTTGTGAAGCCGATAAATTTAATTTATTAAAAACATCAATCAGAGTTAAATTAACTATTAATGGGAATTTACTAAGATCAATCAACTGATTATTTAGTTTAAAATTGGGATTCCTATGGAAAGGTTGAAAAACCATCATATATTGCAACAAGTCTACTGATTGGAATAAATTTTGCAAAGATAACACATATGTTTTTAAGTGGTCCATAATCCCATACTTTATCAAACTATTTTTACCCAAAAAGGGTAATGCTTTAGGATTTATATTCCGATCTAGAATATGCTTGTAATTCAAGACCACCCAAGTTGGTATCCACTTTGTACTAGTTACATCATAATTAGCAATTCTTAAACTCCTATTGGTGTTCACAATTAAAATAGTATACTTCAAAATTCGGTAACTCAAGTCCTCCTCTACTCTTCGGGGTCATTAATTTCTCATACGATATTCTAGTTTTCTTTGGCTCCTAAATAAATTTAGCTAGATCTTTATGAATTTGTTTAAAAACTGTCTTTGAAATTGATACTTGAGCAGACCTAAAGATATACAACATTCGTGGTAATATATTCATTTTCACTATTGATACTTTTGCCAATACCGTTAGTCTTAAATTCCTCCATCTGCCACAATCAGCTACTATTTGTTCCCATACTCGTTTAATATTATTACTATAAAAATCCTTATTATCCGTAGAGAAGCTAATACCTAAATATTTGATATTTTCTTTACATGTTATCTTCCCCACCAGGGACATTAATGAAAAAGGTTTAGGGGTTCTTAACGGGAAAATACTAGTTTTCTCCAAATTAATTTTGTAATTAGAGACTTCTGAAAATTCATTTATAACATTTAATATCTTTTCACTATCAGAAATTGGGGTTGTACAATAAATAATAAGATCATCAGCAAATGCCAACATTAATAATTTATTCCTATAAAGTATTGGTGCATTATGATACAAATTTTGCTTAATATATAAAAATAGAGGTTCCAAATAAAGGTTAAACAATAAGGGGGACAAAGGGCAACCCTGCCGTGTACCATTTGCTGTATTCTTTTAGAATAACTCCTATTAATATATAACGCAGTATACGGATTACTATATAATATTTGTAGTATCTGAATAAATTCCTAGGGCATGTTGAAATAAGGTAACACATCAAACAAAAAGTTTATATCCACTCTATCAAATGCTTTCTGAGCATCTATTATAAGGGCATAAATATTAGAGTTGTTTTGTTTAGCATACATCATCATATTATGTAGTGTAAGTGTGTTATCACTAGTTTGTCTAGTTGCCATAAATCCAACCTGTTCTTTAGAAATTAAATATATCATAATCTTTTTTAACCTTCATGCTATAATGGAAGTTAGAATTTTCATATCCACATTTATTAATGCTATTGGCCTGTAATTGTCCAGACTGTGGGGGTCTGAATTAGCTTTATGCATAAAGATTGTTTTTGACGCATTAAGGTGAGGATCACTAATTTTATTTCTGATTATATAGTTAAATACATGAGACAATATTTTACCAAAACTATCAGCAAACTCTTTATAAAATTCAACTGTCAAACCATCAGGACCTGGTGACTTATGTACTTTCATATGTTGAATTACATATACTATTTCTTCTGGAGATATAGGTTTAATCAGATCACCTTGCAGACTCTCTTCTAATTTTGGAAAGTTAATTTTTTGCAAAAATCTTTTATTCTGTTAATGTATAGATCTATCAATTTGATCCTCATATACCTTGGTATAGATTTTTTCAAAAATATCAATAATATCCTCAGTTTTAGAATACACTGTGTCATTACATTGTATTTCCGAAATATGTACAGTTGTTTTCGATTGATTTATAATCCTTGCCAATGCTTTTGATGGTATTTGAACATTATTGGCATATTTCACTAAACACCTATGCTCCTGAAGTGTTAATCTACTATTATGCAGCAAGAAGAGATCCCTTTGACATTTCAACATTTCCTTCTCTGTTTGAGCATTAAAATTCTGAATCAGTTCTTTATCAAGTAGCTTCACTTTTGTTTCTAGTTTTTGAATATCATTGTTTTGCATTTTCTTATAATATGAGGCTTTTTGCAAAAGAAATCCTCTAATTTGAGACTTAACTGCTGCCCATTCAATATCAGGAGTATGTTTCTGAAGCTTCAGCCTATCTGTTAAGCCTTTCAGATATTTTACAATTCCATCTATTATATCCTTTTTATTTAAAAGATTTGGATTAAGTGACCAATTGTAACCTCTATGCATTCTTGTATCTTTTAAATCTTTAGAAAAACTTAACGAAATTTTTGAGTGATCTGATAGATAACGAGTATGTATAACCACTACTGGTTCCAAATTCATTAATGCTTTGGATATCAAGAAAAAATCTATTCTAGACCACATTTTGTGGCATGGTGAATAGAAGGTATACTTATTTGCATTATTAATATTATGTGCCTAACGAAAGGGGTCATATAATTGAAAATCTTCCTTGAAGTCATTTAATGCTATCCCGGCCTGCTTATTAAATGCTCTTTGTGGACAAGACCTATCCAACTTTGGATTTTGATAAGTATTCCAGTCCCCACCCACAATAAAATAATAACCATCATATTGTGTTAAGATTGGATATAATGATGTTATGAAACTTTGTTGGTCATTACATGGTGCATATATATTTAAAAGTAAAAGAGGTTTATCAAATGCATTATCCGATAAAATAACATAACACCATTGCCCATTTTGATCCACTTTAGAGTCTAAACTCTTGTCTTTGTATTGAGTTTTAATAATTATAGCTACTCCAGCACTGTTTGTCTTACCTTCTGATGCCACTACTGCTCTGATCCAGTTCTTTTTCCTAATATCATCCCACTGATCATTCAACAAGTGTGTTTCTTGTAAAAATGCAAACAGTGCTTTGTCCTGTAGCAATATGTGTAGCAACAGCTTCCTCTTCTTCAAGTTCTGGAGCCCTTTAACGTTCCATGAGTCTAACTCCCACATTCACAGGTCTAAGTATCCAATAATAGTATAAGAGGGAAATTGTCCAATTGATATGTACTAACTGCATACTAAACATAATCTGGAAGCATTTCCTACATCCTGTCCCAAACCAGTGCTTACCCACTTTACCCCTGGACCAGGACATATAGGTCTTGTATGTGAGAAAACATGAACAAGGTTAAGAACACAAACATATTTAAAAGCTTCATGTAATAAAACTTAAAACATTTCCTAAACTTACAACCTATATTCTAACTTAGCTACTACAAAGTCTAAACTAAACATTCCCTAACAAACACTGCTATTGCTCTACAGCATTTGTTCCAACTATTAATTAAGCAAATCTCCATTCTAAGGTATTATTACCATTTAAAGAAAAATTTTAATATATTGACTAGCTACTTATTCCTACCCCAAATACCTCTTTTGTTACAATCATTATTTATATACCACTTTTATTGAGAGAGAGAAAGAAAGAAAAAAACAAAAAATACAAAAAAAGTAAATGCATCCCACATTATAATTCTGCACCATACACAGTGCCTGCAACTACTAATTATCAGAGTTTTGCAGTTGCATGCTTTAGTTCCCAACTATACTAACATTAGTTGTCTGATTAACACCACCCAATAGCCACTATTTACCTATTTATATTCATGTATACAGTGCTAAACCTTGCACCCACTGCATATAGTGTAAAAATATGATTTGGTTCAAAACTATAAGCATAAGGAAAAAGAAACAGGAAAAACATATGTTATTATGTGCTTCACGTACACATTCTAATGTTATTTACTTGTTAAAAAAAGCATTAACACATTATGTCAGTTCTTTTCAGCTTCTCAAGCCAGGAAACCGTCAATAATACTCGCGACGGGGGACCGCTTTCACAGCCGGACCATAGGAAGTATTACATCGAAATCCACACTCTCAGCTGCATTCAAGGGATTTCCTGTTTACCACTCGATGGAAATAGCTCATGGAGGTCATAAAAGTTCAGAAAACGGCCAGCAGACCCTCGGATTATTGCAAACAAACAGTTTTATTGCTTTTACAGAGGCCTAAATGACTTAAGCAGGGAACAAAGGATTACCTAAGCCTCGAAGTATAGTACATACTGGATCTGACCTCAGAAGCATGCCAGTCTCAACGGAAGTTTCTTTCAGCCCTCTGATGCAGGTAAAACTTTAAAAACCTTCAGAAACACTCTCTTTGCCTCGTTTTTAGTAGAAACAGAGTATTTAATCCCATCCACCATAAATGTAAGCACATTAGGGTATTTCATCTGGAATTTAATTTGCTTGTCAATCAGAAATTTACAGTATGCAGATAAAGACTGCCTAGCTTGCCTTACTTGTAATGGTAAATCCTGAGCCAGAGATATTTTATTATTTTTCCACATAACAAAGCCACCGTTCTTTTTTGCAGTAAAAAGTATTTTGCTAACATCTTGAAAGTTCAATATCTTAGCATATACAGATCTAGGCATATTAGAAGCTTGTACCTCTCTCAGTGCTCTGTGTGCCCTTTCGATAACAATTTGTTTCACCCCATCAGCATCATTTAACAAAATTTCAAGTATTTGTGTTATAGTTGGTATTAGCTCTGCATACTGAATGTTTTCAGGGATCCCTCTAATAATAATGTTGTTTCTCCTAGACCTCGCTTCTAAATCAGTAAGTTTGCTTTGCATGGCTTGTAAATCCACATCATATACCTTTGTTTTCTTCTCCAGCAAGTCTATTTTGTCCTCCGTTTCAGAAATTCTAGCCTCTGTTTTGTCCATTCTCTGAAGCAGCTGATTACATGAAACTCCAAAAGTTTATATTTGAGTAGTCAAGTCCTTTAAAGCTTCTTGTATAGGTAACAAAGCATGTTTGATATCGTCCATGTTCAGTGGCTGATCAGTTTTAGATCTAGTCTCTGGTTTCTGTTGTTCCTGCTGTCTAGTAATTCTTTGTTTTTTCGCACTCCCATCCTTTACTGGTGACTGTAATTCTGACAGCTTTGTTTTGGTAGTAGTTGTTTCCATGCTTTTTCCTTCTTGTGACATTTTCCTTTCCCCAAGCAGAAAGGTAAAATGAAGAATGCACACAGTCCTTTGTTTATTTCTCTCTTCAGAGCTAGCTAATCACTTGGAATCCTGATGGATAAATACTTTTTTTTCCACTTTTTTTCCTGATTATAGATTAATTAAGTGTAGATGCATCTTTTTTGTCTTTAATTTGATGTTCAAACCTCTTGGTATCGACTCAGGTTACAGATTTTTCTCAGGTTTATTGAAGAGCTGCAGGTCAGCAATGTTTACAGAATGGCAGACATCTTTGAATCCAAAAATGGAAATTCTTAAAGAAAAAAGATGGCAGACCTGAATGATGTATCTTCTAAGCAAATGTTTGATAGAGGGGTAACACCATAAAGAAATAAAACCTCCACCGTTTTTCTATAGTGAAAGCTTATACAATCTCTACTGAATGGTAAGGACTTCACTATCGACATCTGTCTTTAGAATGTGGCGCAAAAGCAGCACTGCTTCTGTACCCATTATAAGAATGCGTTCAGAAAAATTAAAACATGGCTCATATAAAACTGCACGTTACCTCCTACAGTGTGTTCACACAAAGACAGAATGTCCACAATATAGCAGCAAATCATAAGCAGTAAATCTGTGTGCCTAAATGAATGCTGTCCTGTCTCCTATGTCCATACCTACATACAAGCATTTCAGGCACAGGCAATAATGCCCCTCTAGCCTGTCAATATACCAAAACCATTATCTCCATAAAGAGTGTCCAAGCTGTTCTTAAAAATACCTAAACTAGTACTTGTTTTAATATACTTTAATAGTCTCATGACATCTCTTTTATTGACCATGTGGGAGCATCCATATTGTGTAATCCTACCTATCTATACCACAGTATTAGGACACTTTACAGCCACTGTAACAATTTCTTACTTCAAGAATGTCTTTATGGTTGCTATAGGCTAGTGGACAACCTTATGGAATCTCTGATTGTTGAATTTGTCACAAGGAAAGTAAAAAGAAGTAAAAAAAATGGGTAATGGCAAAGTTGTTGTGTTCACACACCTACGGCTGTCCAAAACATACAAGCATGTATATATTTATTTTTATTTATTTATACATATTGATGACTGGGTAGTTCTCACCAGGCATAGGGGAAACTTTTGAAGAAAGAGGTCAGAATAGAAAACACAGAAGTGATTATTACACAATAGTAAGATACAATTCTTATGACAAAATAAACAACTATTCGAATGCTAACTAAACCAGAAATGCAGGATTTGTTGTCCAATATGCAAATTCAAGAGAACTGATTAGTTAAGGAGCCATAGAAGCAGTTAAGACACTGAAAATACAGTTGCATAACTTAAACTTACCATAACAGTAGATGTCTGAATGATCACTGCTTCAATAGCTTTAGCTGTATGGGTTATATCCTGCCAAGGATATAAGAGTCAGCCAGCTTCCACAGGTTCAGGGCACCTTCCACATGCCCAAATCGTCAGGAAGTTTGAGCTGAGCTGACTAAAAGACAAGTTTGAGTGCAAAGCCCTTCAGAGATTTAATGCTAGAAGGGAGAGAGAGGCTGAGCTCTGGAAGGACTGTGCTAGGATCAACAAAAGAATACATATCCACACCCTGGAATAAAAAAACTCACCAAAAACAAGGGGGATGCAAGGAGGGAGTAGTTACTGCAGGAGTGATCATTTGAACATCTACTGTTATGCTAAGTTAAATTTATATGACTGTGATATGTTTATCATATTGGTCACTGTAATATTAGCCTTAGATATATGGGTAGATTACCTTAGTTAACTACATTTGGTAGGTGGAAGGGTCCAGGAACCCCCAGTGAATGGTCCTAGCAAAGCTTAATCTGGAACTAGCGAAAGAAGTTTATAGTGCTTTGTAAAAGTATGCACATAGGAATAAGTAGCCCCTTCTAGAATATTTCTAAAATCCAACCCTTTCCAAAAATCTATAGGTGATGCTAAGGTCCTGGTAGTGTGGGAATTTACCCTGCCTGAAAAATATTTCCTATGGTGAGTATAATAAAAGACAAACATTTGGAAACAGTCTCTTTGGACAGATGTTGTTCCTCCTTTTACCTTCACAAGAAATAAACAATTGATCTGAAGATCTGAAATATTTATTATTATCAAGATAGTAACTGAGTTTTCTGTGGACATCCAAGATATGGAATATCCTTTCTCCCTAATCTTTAGATTCAGTAAATAAAACAGAGTAAGGGGTAGTTTGGCTTAAAGTAAACTCGGATACCACTGTAGGCATAAAAAAAGATTAGTTCTCAAAGAAACACTGTCCCTATAGAAAACAACATAGGTTTGAATCACAATAAGAGCTTGCAACTCAAATACTCTTCTCACAGAGGTCAGAGCAATGAGTAAACATGCATTCCATGTTAAGAACCTCAAGTCAGACAGATTAGCTGGCTCAAATGGAACAAGTGTTAGCCTCTCTAATACAAAATTAAGATCCCAAGGAGGGGGCAACAGTTTACTTGGAGGCATATTATGCAAAAAAAACTTTCAAGAACATTTTGAAGTGATACTGCCTTGAAAGAGGAGAATCCATAGGCAAACATGTTGAAATGGCTGACAAATGAACCTTGACAGAGGAATAAGAAAGGCCATAGGATAGCAACTCACAAATATTGCAAAACCAGAGAACTGTTATCTCTGAATGGGTGTTTGTTATGTTGCTGGCACCAACTAGAAAACTTTTTCTGTTTGCTAATATATGATTTTCTATTAACATGCCTTCTTACCTCCATTAGTACCTACTACATGCCCTCAGTAAGCAGATGCCTACAAGGAATTAAGACTCTATCATCCAGGCAGTCAGTTGAAGATGATTCATGTTAAAGTGCATCAAACACCTCTGTTCTTGTGTGAGTAGTGAGGAAGCTTGTAGCAACTGACCCTGGTTATTACCAAAAGAAGGGAGAACCAGGTGGGCCAGAAAGGCGTCACCATGATAATCTTGGGGAATTCCTTCTGAATCTTCAGAAATACCCTGGATATTAGAGAACAGTGTGGAAAAGCATACGGGAACATTCCTGTTCAAAGAAAAAAAAGGGCACCTGTCTTCCAGGCCTTTTTACATAGAGCCTTGGAACAGAACCTTGCCAGTTGATTGTTCAAAGATGAGGTAGAAAGGTCTACTTGAAGCTGTCCCCACAGATGGATCAAATCTTGGAGGACCCCTGGGTCTGGTTTTCATTCCTGAGGATCTATCCTGGTCCTGCTCAGTTCATAGGTTCATAGGTGTGTACTAGGCTAATGGCCCTGGAGCCTTTACAAGCCTAGCCCATAGGATTACCCTGGCATTGTGCCACCTGACCTTAGTTTCTAGTGCCTCTGTTGAGTAGAGCCACTGGAGTGATCCCTGAGGTGAATTTTCTATTTCCCATCCACTCATCAAGATTTCTCTTGAAGAGAGCAAGTGAGGTGCTCTGCTTGACATGTATGGGAAGTCTATTCCATAGCATGGGCAGTCTCTGGGTTATGAACATGTCCCTCCAGCATGTTCTGTTGATTGTGGTAATGAGGTGGACATCTCTGGAGCGTGTGCTGCGGAGGGATTGGGATTTCTTTAGATGTAGCATTTCTAACAGAGCTAGGTCAGACATGGCTTTGTAAGTCAAGCAGAGATCGCCTCTAAGTAAGCGATATGAGACAGAGAATAATTGGAGTTTTTTGAGTCTGTCCATATAGGACAAGTGTTTAAGGCCTAGGATTCTCTTTGTGAGGTACATTTGCGACCTCTCCAGTTGTTGCAGGTGTCTAGTGAGGTACATGCCAAATGGAGCATGCTACTTGATGACTGGCCTAATGAGGAAAGAGTAGACGGAGACAATGACCCCTTTCTTCCTGGATGCAAAACCCTTAGTAATGAGATGTGCTACATAGAAGGAATTTCTGACCACAGTGGCAATGTGGTGGTCAAAAGAAAGTTTGCTGTCAACCTGTGTTCCCAGATCTCTTATAACACCTTTTGTGTTCAGTGGACTACCATCAATGTGGTAATTCAAGGGAACCAGGTTTTTCCCAAGGGGGATGACGGCACATTTTTTGGCATTGAGCTTAAGGCAATTGTTCTGACACTAGTCATTGGTCTCATTGAGGCCTTTCTGTAGGATGACAACATCACTTGGGCAGTTAATAATAGCTCTCAACTTGCAATCATCTGTGAACTTTGTCAGCCAGAGTCCCTTTGTGTTGGCCTGGACTTCAGCAAAGTAGATACCAAACAGGAGAGGACCCAGGACCGAACCCTGTGGGACTCCACTCGTGACTGGTCGATAGTCTTACTTGAAGTAAGCTACTTTCACACTGTGGGTTCTATCTAGCCAGTTTGCAACCCACCTAGTGATATAGGGGTTGATGCCTAGCTTAGTGAGTTTTTCTATGATTCCTGAGTGGGGAATGGTATCAAAGGCCTTGGCCAGATCAAGGTAGGCTATAAGAACCACCTTGCCTTCATCCACAGCTCTGGCGACTGACTCAAAGAAGTCGACCAAGTTGAGCAGGCATGATCTACCCTTCACAAAAACAAACTGTGTAGGATCCAGAGTTTGGATATTCCCTATATCCTTGTTTATTAGGTCCATGATGATGTGTTCCATAGCTTTGCATATCAGACTCGTCAGGCTAATGGGGCGATAATTCCCGGGGTCTGTAGTCGCTCCTCCTTTGTGGAGAGGGATGACTGTAGCAGTGCACCATTCAGTAGGGACAAAGCCTGAGGTGAGGCTGTGCTTGAACAGGGCACACAGGTGAGGTGCCAGTTCACTCTGTAGTTCATATAGAACACAGCCAAGGATATTATCAGGTCCCATAGAAGCTGTAGTCTTGGCCTTGGACAGTGCTGTTTTCACATGTGCAGTAGTAATACTGGGTGCCTGGCAATCTACTGGTATTGTGATTGGTCCTTTTGGGGTGGGAGAGCAGGGTAAAGTTAGCACTGAGTCTGTTGGGCAGTATATTAGCAATATCTGTTGGCTCGGTATACGAGATGCCATTGTGCAGTAGCTCAGAGCTAATATGGGTATTGCCATGGAGATTCTTTACATACTTATAGAAGGCCTTGTGGTTGTCTTTACTATCTGCTGCAATTCTGTTTTCATAGCTAGCTTTAGAGGATTTGCTGAGGGATCTCAACCTTTTGTTGAGGCTGATAAGGGAGCTTTTCCAGTCTTGGGATTTTGCCTTATTCCACATCAGTTTCCTCCTTCTGTTGTAGAGTTTGTTTATGGCAGGGGACCACCAGATTGGCTTCCTTTTTTTTAAGGAGAGCATCTGCCACACAGTTTTGCTCTGCTGGAATGCAGGGTACCTGTAAAGTGAGATTGTGCTGTGAAGCTGTATCCCAAACTAAGATGGCCAGTGTACAAAAGGGAGAATACCTGCTTCCCCATTGACTGCTGATGTACCACATGACTGTGGTATTGTCTAAAACTACTTGAAGAAGTCTGCAAAAGGGGGTGTGACCTGCTTCCCCACTGATTGTTGATGTTTGTCTGAAACCACTAGAAGAGGTCCTAGGGACCAAAGATGGTTCAGAGAATTGAATGTCTTGATCAGGGCAAGCATTTCACTGATATTTATGTGTTTGCATCTGTTCTTGGTGTCCCACACCCTCTGCACTTTTATCTGTCTTGAAAAGCCTCCCCAAGCAAAGTTTGAAGCATCTGTGGTGGCTGACTGCTTTGGAGGAGGGAGGGAGAAGATGAGACCTTGATTTAATGATATCTGCTGTCTCCACCAAGTGATATCTCTTATGACAAACGCCAGTACTGGGATCTGAAAAGATAAAGGTGGTTGGTGCTGGGACCAAGGTGATTTTGAATACCTCTGTATCTTTCTCATGTGGAATCTTGACACGGGTATCATTTGAATCATAGATGCCATGAGACCCAAGATCCTAAGTTATTCCCTTGAAGTGACCAAATCCTGAATGAAAAACCTTAGAAACAGATCCAACTAAAGACCTTTTTTTCCCTGTGGAACATAAGATCTTTAAATTAAGGAGTCTAATTGACATCCCAAGATCAAAATCCTGTATGAGAGTGTCAAGAAAAACTTTTGAATTTTCTCTTGGAACCCTAACTTGAGTAAGAGATTTCTCACCCAAGAGAGAGAGAGAGAGAGAAAGAGATTCCTGACACTTTGAAAAAGACTCTGCAAAGATAAGCAAATCATTTAAATATGGAAAAAAGGATACCCAGAGCTACAACTGGAGCCATACACTTTGTGATGAACACTCTTAGTGCATGGGGATAGTCTAAAGAGTAAACCAGAGAAGTGATAATGTGATCCAGACACACAAAACCTTAGGAAATGCCTTAAGTCTGGATGACTAGGGATGTGAAGAACATGTGGAAACAAAAGAGTCTGATGTTGGGGAAGAGGAAAGAAGGAATTTTCCCACTAACATGAAACATTGATGAATGATTTTCAGAATCCACTTGTTTGAAACAATTTGTTGCCAAGAGAAAAATGGAAATTCATACTTTCTGTAAGAAAAAAGGGGTCAGAGTGGGAGGGGGTCCAAAGGTTTTTGAATAGTCATTCAGACCTGCTAGACTGTCTTTTGTTTTGGAACTCCCATCTGTTTACCTGAATTTGTTGATACGGTTTAATCTATTTTTTGTCAAAACTGGATGAGGAGTTAGAAAATCCTTTGGAAAATTTAGAAAAACAGGACTGAAAATTCTCAGACATTTCCTGGATCAGTTTTTCTGTTTCATCATCACACCTTCTGATCACCTCTGGAGCAGAGGGGTCAAACATAAATCTCTATCTAAGGGAGAATTTAAAATCTCATTTTTAAGATCATCTAGGAGGTTCTGAAGATGCAGCCATACAAATTTCCTTAAAACAGTACATTTGGCCATAACCTAGGAAAAGTATGAAGCTGAGAAAAATGAATGCTCAATTTAAAATCCATTAAATCACAACATTACTGGGTTTAAAATAACTTTCCTGAAGAAGAAAGTAACAAACAGCGTTAAAATTAAGAATCGGAAGGGTTTTTTCTCAAAGGGAACTTATCTGTCTGGCAAAAGTACAAGGTAACCATCGATACTTGAAAGCCTCAGAGAAGCACACTCTTTAGCAGCAGTAATGCCCTGAAGGGCTTTGCTCCCAGACTTGTCTTTTAGTCATCTCAGCTTGAGCTGCCTGATAGTTTGGGCATGTGAAGGTGCCCTGAAGCTTTGAAAGCTGGCTGGTGGCTTTATCCTTGGCTAGATACCCACAGAGCTAAGGTTACTGCAGCAGTGATCAATATAATGAGCATCATTTTTGTGTGTGTGTGTGTGTGTGTGTGTGTGTGTGTGTGTGTGTGTGTGTGTGTGTGTGTGTGTGTGTGTGTGTGTGTGTCAGTCCATCCAGGAAGGGAAAGAATAATTACTATTATAAATCAGTTATTGTACAATAATGGAAAACATTTCATGATTTGTGCTATTACCTAAATGTCTGATGTCAAAGCACAAACTTTCACCTATTTGTGACCTAACATGTTCTTGCTATTAAAACAAGAAAACACATCCATCTACCTACTTAACTGAATAAACTACTTGAAACTTCAACACAGTGCTATTACTTCTCTCAGTGGGAGGTCATCAGAAAGAGTCTCCAAGATCTGCTAGCTAAAGGAATTTTAGCTGGACTAATCCTTTGCACTCTATCTCTTGTTAGTCCTGTCACCCTCTGGGTCACAGGTGCAATGCAAGGCATGACTTGAGCTTTCTGGATTACTGCTGTTTTCAGATTCCTGAAGACAGATTAATTCTAAGGCATATAGTGTTTGTCTGCTGCTGATTAGTAAGGCTTCTGCAGTGTAAAATTACTTTTGCAACTGAATTCTGTACATATCAGCTGAACAAACTGAAAAAAAGAGACATCACTTTGCCTGCATTCCATAACAGTATATTTTTTTGCAATGTTTCTGCTTTTGTTGCTAGGAAATCTAAGGTAAAATCATTTCCTGGCCGTTGCATTTCATTTCTCTGCATTTGCTGTGACAGAAATTGCTGTCATTAGTATGGGCACTGGGAGAACCCTTCACTGTGATGGTGCCCAGTTACTTGTAGAGCAGGATTTCAGCCCAGACACTAAAAGGAAAATTAGGAGATTTGTCCCAGTAATCCTGCTTTCTCAATTAATGAATTTTTTAACTACCTGGCTTAAAGTCTTTCGGCTTTTCCCGGTTAGGGGTTGCCACAGCGGAACTCTGGTCCACTCATGATTGGCAGTGGATTTTTACGATGCTGAGTTTCCAGATGATGCCCAACCTTCAAAGAAGGCATGCACATTCACGCTCACACATACCTGCATGTCTTTAACGTCACTCGACCGCGGGGAGGACATGCAGACTCCACACAGAAGGCGCTCCAGCCGAGAATCGAACGGGAGAACCTCTTGCTGTGAGGCGACAATGCTAACCGCTGCACCACTGCGGCTGGAACATGCAATTTCTTGGATCTTAAAGAAACATTCAAGGCTGTGAAGGAGTACCACCCCCCCCCCCCCCCTCCCCGGCAGATGTACAGCAGATGCAAACATCAGATAATCAGAATGCCTCTAATGGAGGTCACAGGCATCCATAATGAAGAAAACATGTCACCCACTTTGAAGCTAAAGCAGAAGGGGAAAGTGCTGAATTTGCAGAGAACAGGGATCCTAGCTTGGACAGAAGTTACAAAACTAAATCCAGTATTTCTGTGTTAAGCTTTCATTTCTGGTATTGAAGAAGTTTTGTAGATTTACCACTGATAGAAAGATCATGGTGAAATTTATTATGAGAGGGGCACTTCTCAACTTTTGTTTCGCTTTACTGTTATTTATGATAGATACACTTGGTTTGCAGAGGGAAGGCTTAGGTTACAAGCGATGCCAAGGAGAAGATTATGATCCTTCTGGATGAGCCCTCTATAATTGCACAGTGCTGCTTGTTTGCAGTCTTAAATGGTGGGGTTCAGCTTTTTTTAGTGTGCTGAGGTGTTGGCCATTCTTTTAATGAACAGAACATTGCTGCTGGTGGTTCAACATCAGTAGTCTGACCAAGTGGCTGGACTTCCTTAATTTGTGATGAGTTATATATCTGCCTCTTCATAGATTACTGAAAAAAGTTTAAAAGGACTGTCAGGTTTGCACTGTCAATTACCGTGAAGAAGGAAGGAAGGAAGCATTCTGGCTTCTATATTATATTGCTTTGTATCCTGCCCCACAGCGAGAAAGTAAAGCTTTCAGTTGAAACACTGTCTTGTACTTATGATAGAATAGACTCTCCTTTTTATTGTTATTAATCAAAAAAGCTAATTTCTGAACTGGACTTAAGGAAGTCAAATATGCTGTTCATATAGATATGCCAATAACTAGCTTTAGTAAATAGTTTGACAGCATTACCAGGTGACTTTAAGTGTTAATCAGTTACTATAGACTTTTTGTTTTACCACAAGCAGTTGTTGTTGTTTAATGTATCACATATTAGAATGGGTGGTGATTCGGGGTGGCACAAACAGACATGATATGAATGCAGATTAATAAGCAAGGTCATTTAGCTGGCGAGGCTTAAAAGCCAGATGTCCTGATTCACTGAATACAGAGACGTAACTAATAGAATGGATAACTTTTTTAGTGCAATGGTGACAGTATGAGCAGTACATGCAAATGGTCAGTTGTGGTCAGTATACCACTTCAGTGAACAAAACAAATTCTTTTTGCAGAGATGTTAGATGTAACTTTCAGTTGATAGTGATTTGGAATGGATGCTGGGTGATGAAGGAAATGGAATGACAGTACTGATTTTGTAGTGAAATGTTATTCCTGTCTTTGGAGTCTGCACCACGTTTCAGAGGTATAGGATATGCCCAAGAGCCTGTTGAAATTTCTTGGCTCTGGTCATTCCCTGGAATGAGATAAAAAATAAATATACCCAGTGTAATTTGAAGATTGATAGAACTGAGGAAAGTGAAAATGATGTTTATATGTCATTGATTGGTCTGTTTGTTTGTTTTTTGGTTTGCTTAATTAGTATTGTTTTATTTGTTTATTTCAATAACAAACAATTTTAATATATTTTTTCATGAACATGGGAGACAGCTGATAGTTAAACTATCTAGTATGCTATGTTGTGGAATTACCAAGAATTACTGATTTTGCTGTACAAGGAGAAAACAAAAGGATTATGACAAAAGATTACTTACGGATTATCGCAACCAGATTCAGAGCAGGAGAAGCGGCTCATTTCCAAGCCCTTGTCCTGCTGAAATATGCAGTGCAAGTTACTTGGGAGGTGTGTGTCAGTGTGTTAAAAGTCTGTGGAAGAATTCTTGATACAACACCACCAGGTAACTAACTTGGGGGAATGTCCTTTTCCTCATGTGTATTAAGCTAGTCATTTTCTTATTCTTACAAAACGTGGGGAAAGTGCTTCAACAGACTATGAAAACAAAACATTGGGAAAAGAACATTTCAGTTTGTTCAAGAGTCAGCAACCTTTCAACGGCTCTCAGTTTGGTTGATGCACATGACAAATATTTAGCTTCTTTTTTTGTATTCATGGGTGGCACTATAATGGTGCAGCCAGCATTGTGAACTTGTTTTACGGTTCATTTAGTATGAATATCCTCACTAAGTGCATTTGTTTTGGGTTTTTTTGGCCAAGTTTGTTGTTTCCTGTCACATGCCAAAGACATGCTGATAGGAGAATGGTGCTGTGTGTACCTCTCTTTTTGTGTGTCTGTATGTGTATTGTTGCAGTGGACCGGCTGATAGGAGAATGGTGCTGTGTGTACCTCTCTTTTTGTGTGTCTGTATGTGTATTTGTTGCAGTGGACCGGCTGATAGGAGAATGGTGCTGTGTGTACGTCTCTTTTTGTGTGTCTGTATGTGTATTTGTTGCAGGGGACCGGCTGATAGGAGAATGGTGCTGTGTGTACCTCTCTTTTTGTGTGTCTGTATGTGTATTTGTTGCAGCGGATCGGCTGATAGGAGAATGATGCTGAGTGTACCTCTCTTTTTGTGTGTCTGTATGTGTATTGTTGCAGCGGACTGGGGTCTCATCCCAGAATTTTTTCTCTCCCTCTTGCCCTTTGCTTCCACGTCAGTGGGGCAAATGCTGCAGGATACATACAAGACAAGGGAACATCCATATGAAAAAAATATATATATCACCAGTAACGTATTATCGTAAAATCTTTCAAATCCAAAACATATGGCTTTATAAATAAATTAACCATATACCCATAACATGACGAATGCTGACAGGTTGGGAATCTGGTTGCGATAATACGTAAGTACCGACAAAAGTAATACTGTTCTAATACTGTGTAGTGCCTTTCTCTAGCCTGAGAGGACCGTCTGTGCTCAATGGATGTTGGGATGAAAAAAAAGGAAAGTTATATATGTGCACTGCAACTAAAAAATACTTTTTTATCCCAGTGACTATATGGAGGAATAAAGTTGGAGGCTTTATAAGTCCAGGTGGTCCATCAGTTTTGGAAGGTGTGAAGCCAGGGGTAATTCTAGGTTAAAAGAAAGGTACCTGTGGTAATGTCAGGCTAACTGAAACACAAGGCATTCCATTTTTTTTTTCTTTTTTCTCTCTCCTTTCATGTTTATCTCAATAAGCAGAACTTTGTCTTTATGAATGTCAAAGGTCAGGGGATGTCTGTGAAGTGTGCGAAGTTTCAGACATGCTGGCACCTCTTGTTAATGTAACAGACAAAAATGAAAGACTAGTGGGATGTAATTGCTACACAGACTTATCTTTAAGATATTACTAGGATACAAAGCAAAAAAAAAAAAAAAAGTTGTGCATTAACAAACCTTGCAGGCTGTTATGATGAGCAAAAGCTGGTTTCATTACATATTTTGCTAACAATTTGATAATTGTGTTATGGACTTTGGTGCCCCGGAAAAAACACTGTTATATAACTGAATGTATATAACAGCAACCTGCTATTGCTTTTTTATGTTGTCTGTGTGAAACCATATGTTAGTAGTAGATATTCATTTAGGATCAGTATTCCTGTAGTAAACTACCGAGGGAACTTAAGATAACTGGACTTTTTTTTTTTTTTTTTTTTAATTTTTATGCATCCTTTCTGTGTTTATTGTCTTTTTTCAATTTTCTTTGTGTATGCCAACCTACATATATTTTATCCATATTTGGACTATTTTCTTTATTATTTGCATTAAGATTATTTATTTACCCTTAAGTTCATGTAATTGGTATTTATTTGTTATAATAATATGCACCATTAAGAAAGCAACCATTATTTATTCTGTTAGAGCACTGTATGGCACATGCCTTCCTTTGAGCTTGCATAAGCCAACTATGTAAACAATATTGATCAGTGTATTTCACGTTTGGCTTGATTTTAGAGCAAATGGCAACTGGAAGTCTCTTTTTTCTTGACTGTTAGCAGTACTGCTGGGCCAGGAAGAAAATTGTGGCAAACTGAAGAATTCTGCCAGCATTCCATTGGAATTTTGCGCATGCACACAGGCGAGCATGTGTGTGTACGTAAATAATACTTTGGTGAAAGGCAGTTACTAGGTAAGTAAAGGGGTGTGGTGATGACAAGAACCCCAGGAGTACTTCCAGTGGCTTTTGAATGAAGAAAACCCCACAGAAGTTGTATTGCTCTAGGCACCACCTATGATGAAAAAAGAAGAGGATCCCACCCTAGAAGAAGTAAGAACAGCACTGAGGAAAATGAAGTCAGGGAAAGCAGTAGGCTAAGATGACATCACAGCAGATATGAGCAAAATGTTGAGTTCGGTAGGGGAGAAATGGCTCCTCAGGGTACTTATAGCAGTATGGAGAGAAAGGCATATTCCAAATGACTGGAGAATAAGCATACTAGTGCCAGGGTAAAAAAACTAAGCAGACGCACACATTTCAGCTTCTTTGTAGAACATGGGAAAAGGCTAATGATGATAATGTAGAAAGTAAGATGTTAGATAGGCTGCGTAGTAGAAAAGAAGACAGGAGATGAGCAGTTCAGACTCAGATCAGGGTGCTACACAACCGACTTAATATTTGCAGTGTGACAGTTAAGAAGAAGCTGGAGATGAAGGAATAGTCGTACTGATCTTGTCAGACTGATGAAAGTGTAGTTCCTGGGATCAGCTGATGGTCCACTATTATGAAGAGAGATGACCATTGTGGCCCTCCATTAACCTAACATGTATCAAACTCCTGTCACACAGCATTAAAGTTCTGGAAAGGGTGCTTGATAAACGAATATGCAGAGTAGTAGAAAGTAACATGGGAGATGAGCAGTTCAGATTCAAATCAGGATGCAGCACAACTTACCTGATGTTTGCAGTGAGGCAGATATTTCAGTAGAAGCTAGAGAGGAGGAAAGAGTCCAAGTGGGCATTCCTAGAATTGGAGAAAGCATATGACAAGCTCCCAAGAAAGATGATTTGGGCAGTCCTAGGTCACTTGAAGTCTCGGAAATATTGGTAGAATTAGTGCAGGCTATATGAAAGGACCCATACACTCAAGTATGAAAAGTGTTTGGACTCACCGATTGGTTCCTGGTAGGAGTGGGTGTGCATCAGGATTCAGCTTTGAGCTCTCTGCTGTTCATACTGGTGATGGACTACATTAGAAAACAGGCTGGAGGGGACAGATTAACAAAGTTGTTATATGCAGATGATGTTGCATTACAGGCAGATTCTGAGCAAAAACTTCAGCAAAGCAGAAGGGAATGGAATGCAAAACTGAAGGTACATGGGGTGAAAATGAGTATAGATAAGACAGTTGTAATGGCAGCAAATGGGAACATCAGAAGAAGCTGAGAATTGAGATAGAAGTAAAAGTAGTTTAACAAGTTATCAGCTTCAAGTATCTGGGAGGGGTAATTGAAGAGAACAGAGGTCTAAATGAGGAGGTCAAAGCTAGAATCAGAGGGGCTCCAGACAACTGGCACAGAGTGTCAAAGGTAGTGCTTTGGCAGAAGAATGTAAAAAAAGCTGAAAAGTAAGATATACAAAACAGTGGTGCAACCACGGCTACTATATGGTATAGAAACCTGGGCAGTAAAGGCAGAGAAGCTTAGGAAGTTAGAGGTTATGGAGATAAATTGCCTGAATTAGTTGTAGGATACACACTGTGGAAGAGACAAAAAACTGAGGACATCAGACATGAAGCCAAAGTAACTCCAATTTCATTGAAGGTCAAACAGAACAGATTATGGTAGTCCAGGCGCACATGCAGAAAAGCAGAAGACAATCTGGTGAAGAAGATTTAGGACAGGCAGGAAAAAGGCAAGAGAAAACAAGGGTGTCCAGCACAGAAGTGGATGCATTGTCTGAGATAAGTCAGACATGACTGTTGAAGAAGGTAGCATGTGGCATTGAATCAAGACAGACGTTGACAGTTGACGCAACATACCAACTCCATGCTGAAAATTAGAAAAAGGGTGATAATAAAGATGATCATGATGATAATGACAGCTGTAGGAATGAAATTCCTGATAGGAAATTATCTAACAGATTAGCTGAATGTTCCTAATAAGGACATTTTGGGGGCGTTCCAGCTGTTGCAAGTGCCAGATTAGGTATCTGACAATGGGGGCATTGTACTCATTCTCACTGGTGGGTCTTATAAGGGCTGAGTAGACTGATAATGTAGCTTCACTGGACATGGGTGCAATACACTTGCTTATAAGTTGGGTGACATAGACTTTTACTATCTTGGCTATATGTCAGTCGAAGGCCAGATTACTATCTACATATGTTCCCAGATCTCTAACTATCAGGTCATCTCTTAGGGATACTTTAACAATGGAGTAATTAGCTTAGGTGGATTATCCACAAAGGGCATTATAATGCATTTCTTCACTTTGAGTTTTAACCTGTGGTTTTGGCACCAGTCATTTGTTTGTGTTAGACCCTCCTGTAGGATTGTGATGTGGGGAGTATCTATGATAGTCATATATGAAATTGGTGAGCTAGAGGCCTTTGACATTAGCCTTGACGTCTGAGAAGTAGGTGTCAAACAAGAGTGGCTCTGACATGGAGACCTGGGGTATTCAGCTGGTGATTGGTATCCTTGTGGAGGTTGTTTCACTGAAGCAAACTCCTTTGGTTTTATCTGTGAGCCAGCCAGCAATCCAACAAGTTATGTAAGGATTTATGCCTAGTTCTGACAGTTTGTCAACAATACCTTAGTGGGTTATTGTACGGTACGCCTCAGTGATATATATGCCTCAGTGGTATGTATGCCTCAGTGGTATGTACGCCTCAGTGGTATGCACTGTTTTCCCCTCATCCATAACTTTGGTGACCTCCTCAAAGAAGTCTTTTAGGCTGAGTAGGCAAGACCTTCTCTTAACAAAGCCAAAGTGGGATGGATCCAGTGTCTGTAGGATACCAGTGTCCTGACTCTGCATATTATACTTGTCAGACTGACTGGGTCTGCAGTTCCAGGGGTTAGTTGATTGTCCACCCTTATGAACAGGGATGACTATTGTGGCCCTCCATTCAGCTGGCATGTGACCTGTTTTGAGGCTTTAGTTGAAGAGTGCCCAAAGTTGTCCCGCTAGATCAGGGTTTAGACTATTTGGGAGGTAAGCAGAAATATTGTCAAGGCCCACTGAAAAAGTGTTTCTGGCCATAGAAAACACCACTACTGTTGGTAGTTGAGGGTATATGTTAGAAGGGACTTCACAAGGGGTAGTGGGGGGGAGACATTAGAGCTAAAATTATCAGTCAGTGATTTGCTTTGTCACCCTGGTCATTGAAGCTTGTGCCACTTTTCTCCACTTCTGCACACTGCTGAGTGTTACCTTTAAGGTTCCTAACATAGCTGAAGAAGGCCTTTTGATTGCACTTAGCCTGGAATGCTATCTTGGGCTTGTAACTGGCCTTAATAGACTTTATTAACCCTCTAAGTTTCTTGTTTAGTTGAATTAGAGAGCTCTTGTATCTATGACAGTTGCTCTTTCTGATTTTGGCTATGACTTTAGGGATAATCAATAGAAATTATGCTCTCGCCCCTTCTTCTCATCTTATATCTGAAGCCCTTGGTAAGGGTTCTTAGGTGGATATTGCAAAATTTAATGTGGATGGGACAAAAACAAAATTAATGCTGTATGATATGTTGACCTTCCTTTGTTTGAGATTTTGACTTAGTTTGGTCAGTTATCAGTCAACAGAATGAATGTCATCAAGACAACTGCATTGAATTATATGCATCTGCCCATAGATATGAGGAATCTTTATCCTCAAATATATCAGAATAAGTTTTTTAAGTACTTTAGTATTTTTATAACCTCTTTCATAAAAGAGTCAGTTAAATTACCTTATAGGAAAATAAAAGATAGCAAAGTGAAAATTGTGGAATTAGACTTTGACAAAAACTTCAAGTACTATAAGTGTTTGTATTACTTCTAATGTTGTATACATTTTATGTTCATAGGTTCATAGGTTGGTACTGGGCTATCTGCCCGAAGGCATATATTAGCCCAGCCATGTTGTGCAGTATTCCCCGCCCCTTTAGTAGTTCCCTAGACCCTTGAACTAGCAGCTAGTACCCTTGACCCCTATCTAGTAGTGCTGTTGGTGTGATCCCCGGAGTGAACTTTCTGTTACCCATCCACTCATCAAGGTTCCTCTTGAAGAGTGATAGTGAGGGGCTCTGTCTTATGTAGATTGGGACCCTGTTCCATAGTAAGGGAAGTCTCTGAGAAGGAACTCTGTCCCTCCAGCATGTTCTATTCATTGTTGTGTTGAGGTTTATATCCCTAGAGCGTGTAACTCGAGTAGATTTGGTTTTGCTAAGATGGAGCATGTTCAACAATTCTGGGTTGAACATGGCTCTGTACGTTAGACAGAGATCGCCTCTGAGAAAGTGGTATGCAACAGAGAACAGTCTTAGCTTTTTCAATCATGCTGCATAGGGCAACTGTTTGAGTCCAGTAATCCTCTTGGTTAGGTACCTTTGTGGTCTCTCCAGCTGCTGGAGATGTCTATCCAGGTACATTCCAATTGGTGCATTGTACTCAATAATGGGTCTGATGTGGGAAGAGTAGAGGGGCACCATTACATCCCTAGATCTTGATACGAACCCTTTCATGATCAAATGGGTCACATAGAAGGATTTTCTAACCACTTTGGCAACATGGTTATCAAAGAAAAGCTGACTATCTACTTTTTATGTTATTTTATGTTGTTCCAGCAGTTCCTGAAATGTCCTTTTTCAAGATTTAAAATCCATTCCAGATAATAAAAAATCATTATCTACCTTTGTTTGTAGAAGTTTTGTTGGATAAGTTGTTGCTATTTAAGGAATTTATCGAGATGGGACTCCCTGATTTAAATGACTGTAATAGGACAGCAGGACTGACCTAAGGACAAATAAAACATTATGCAAATGGCTCTGTGGTGTATTCTATTTCTAGTCGTTCATCATGTACTACCTGCATTGCCCACCTGTTTCCTTCAATCCTGGCAACCTCCCCACATAATCCAGACATATATCTCCTTCTTTGTATTTTTACAGTTTGCTTTACTCTTCAACTTTTTTCTTTCATACTTTCATCACATTCAAATTGGACAAAGCTGCGTTGTAACAAATGTGGAGAAAAAAATAAATTAAGATAAGGATCATAGAGTCCGCTAAGCATACAGAAACCATGGGTTTCTTGATGTTTTATGGTGCATTCTACACCTTTTTTCCAATCTCCAGTGATGACCTGAAGGAGATATATTTAATCTTATTTTTCTTTCAAGGAAGCAGCAAATTGTGGTCAAAGTTTAATGTTCAAAGTTGACAAAATCATAGTCTATAATAAACAAAGAAGATGAATGCTTTCAAAGATATATAAATAAAAACTGGGAAAAGTGCCTGCATGAGACCCCCCACAAAAAAAAAACACAGTCTGCTTCTGTGTACCCCATTTGATGTCAAACTGGGATGAAAGTGAAAGAAGAAATGGCCACAATAATACATTTCAACTAGCTGCTGTCAGACATATGCACTTCTTCTTCTTTCGGCTTTTCCCAGTTAGGGGTCACCACAGTGGATAACCTGTCCGCTCATGATTGGCAGTGGAGTTTTACGGTGTCGGCTTGCCAGCCCAACACCCAACCTTCCACAGAAGGCACACATGCATGCACTCATGCCTACGGACAGTTTTAGAGTGTCCAATCCACCTACAGCATGTATTTGGGAGGAAACCGAAGCACCCAGAGGAAACCCACATGACCACAGGGAAGACATGCAGACTCCACACAGAAGTCACCCCAGCTGAGAATCAAACTGGAGAACCTCTTGCTGTGAGGTGGCAATGCTAACCGCTGCACCACCGTGGCCACCCTTGTCAGACATATACACTGTATGGTCTTAATCCCTTCCCCAAAACAACAGTCATGTATATATGGCTGATATTTGATTCTAAGGCAAATAAAAAGTACTGTTCATAGTAGCTTATTCCAACTTGTTGCTCCTTGACAATACACTGTCTCTATACAACTTATAGAGGCTTTTTGTGCAAATCTACAAGGTTTGATTGTGAGGAATGTTAATGAAATAATAACCACACAGTATACTGTTCTCATGCAAGCTACCCTTTTGCATACAACTCTGACTGGGGATGGTTTCCGATTAGGTGAACATGGATGTCTGTGTACATGCCAGTGCATATGGCAGGTTGCCTTTGCTAATGCAATGCAAAGGTTGCTAGAGAGAACACTAGACAGGTCAAGTCTGCAGGTCTGACATCACAGTGTTCAGTTCAGAGACATCATAATAAGCTGCTAATGCAGTGTTTAACAGTGCAGCTTTACCACATCTCTGAATCAGAATTTCTATCCTTTATGCTAATTGAGCAACCTGTGTTGGGCAATTAGGATGATCAGAGTGGAATTCTCTGAACCCCGGGGCAGATAATGTAGTCTGATTTCATATGTAAACAGAGATATTTTCCACATGGCTCGAGTGAATGTATTCTCATGCATTGAAATATATCATGAAACTGGCTACATGCATCTGGAATTAATCTTCTTCTTCTTCTTTATAGTACCCTGATGTACCAAATGTCATAATTAAGTCAGACTGAATTTGCATATTTTTATACTCATG
>NC_056745.1:78772376-78802376 GCF_019279795.1 Protopterus annectens | reverse complement strand
AACTTTAATCCTATCTCGCCCCCTAAAGGGCCCATCTCTATACTGGAAGAATGCCAAGTTCCTGTAATCATGGCTGCACAGGTAAAAACCACACTCTCCAAAGCCAAAAACACAGCATCTGTGGGACCTGACAACATCCCAGGCTGCGTTCTACATGAACTACAGAATGAACTAGCACCCCACCTAAGCACCATGTTCAGTCATAGCCTCACCTCAAGCTTTGTGCCCACTGAATGGCACACAGCGATGGTTATCCCACTCCACAAAGTGGGGATCCACCACAGACCCTGGGAACTACCACTCCATTAGCCTAACGAGCCTGGTCTGCAAATCCATGGAATGTATCATCATGGAACTTATAAACAAAGACATTGGTAATCTCCAAACTCTGGACCCCACCCAGATCAGGTTTGTAAAAGGCATATCATGTCTCCTAAACCTGATAGACATCTTTGAAGCAGTCACCAAAGCCATAGAAGAGGGTAAGGTGGTTCACACAGCCTATCTAGATCTCCACAAGGCTTTTGACACCATCCACCACTCTGGAATTGTAGATAAATTCACTAAACTAGGTATAAGTCCCTATGTCACAAGATGGGTTGTCAGCTGGCTCACTGACAGAACCCACTCTGTGTAAGTAGCAGAATTGAAATCTGATTTCAGACCAGTGACAAGTGGAGTACCACAGGGTTCAGTCCTGGGCCCTCTCCTGTTTGTTATCTACTTTTCTGAAGAACAGGCTAACACAGAAGGTTTTTGGATAAAGAAGTTTGCAGATGACTGCAAACTAGGAGCCATAATCAAAACTCCTAACGATGTGGACATCCTACAAAAGGGCATCAATGAGACAGATGCCTGGTGTCAAAGCCATGGTCTCAAGCTCAATGCCAAAAAGTGCATTGTCATCCCCTCTGGTAAAAACTCTGTACCGATGAGCTACCACATATCTGGCAGTCTACTTAACACCAATTGTGTGATAAGAGACCTTGGGACACAGGTGGACAGTAGTCTCTCCTTTGATAATCACATTGCCACAGTAGTCAGGAAATCCTTCTACATGGCACACCTCATCACAAAAGGTTTCTCATCCAGGAAAAAAATGGTCATTGTTCCCCTCTACTCGTCACTCATTAGACCCATTATAGAGTATAACACCCCTTTTGATATGTACCTCACGAGACATCTACAACAACTGGAAAGGCCACAGAAATACCTCACAAAGAGGATCACCGGCCTCAAACAGATGCCCTGTGCAGGCCGTCTCAGAAAACTCCTGCTTTACTCCGTTGCATATCGCTTACTCAGAGGTGATCTCTGCCTAACATACAAAGCTATGTCAAACCCAGAGCTATTGGACATGCTCCACTTAAATGAAATCCCAATCCCTCTGAGCTACATGCTCTAGGGACCTAAACCTTGTCACCACAATAAACAGAACATGCTGGAGGGATAGATTCCTGTCCCAGAGACTTCCCAAACTCTGGAACAAACTACCTATCTATATCAAACAAAGCTCCTCATTAGCACTTTTCAAGAAAACTCTTGATGATTGGATGGGAAATAGGAAATTCACCCCGGGGATCACCTCTGGGGCTCTGCTCGACAGTGTCACAGGAAAATAATTTTTATGGGTGGCGAAAGCCAGGGTACCTTTTTGGCTAGGCTTATATAGGCCCCAGGGCCAATAGCCTAGTACCTACCTATGAACCTCTATATATATATATATATATATATATATATATATATATATATATGTGTGTGTGTGTGTGTGTGTGTGTGTGTGTGTGTGTGTATAAAAACATGTTTAAGAATTCTTGCTGTGCATTTTCTGTTTTCTTTCTATATTTCTGCTGCTTTCTTGAGATCTGCACTTTAACTCCTGTCCCCCTGAATCAATGTCACACTTGTTAATAAATGCAACTAAACTCATATCAAAAGCATTAAAATTGCTCGTATCAGTGCAAGAACTGTGCACAGTTAACCTCATGTAATTCCTGTCTGGATTAACTTCTACTGCCCAGATATTCTAACTGTATCTGTGGCATAGCTTAAGTCAATTGATAATGAAAAAATGTCACTCCACCCAGCTACAGCATTAGCAGGGGTGACAGAAGTCATAAAGGTGCAGCCATCCAGTTTCAGGAGGAATATGCCTGTTAAATGCCACCAGATACCATGTTCTTCTGAAAAAAAAAACTTTAATTATTAATCTGAAACTCAGAAAAGCCAACATGCTTAAAATTGTCTATCCCTACTTGCATTAAGCATGACCTTACCTGTAGAGGACATGTCTCTCACATGTCTCTGATTTTCAGGGATGTCCCTGATTTTTACTCAAATTTTAGTTCTATCTTGGTTCCCTCCTAAAATTTGTAAATTATGGTGAAAAGGTTGTGAATTACATTTAATAAATAAAATAATTAGAGTTATATTTATTTCAGAACACGCTTATTAATTCATATTCTTTTATTTTCTCTCTGTCTCAGGTTACAGTAGAATCCCTCTTATCCAGTCTCTCTTTAACCAGCCATCAAATTTCTGCCATGGTCCTAAAACAGAGAAGAACAACACTTCCACATCCTCCAGGCAAAATAATTACAGACATTTGAGTTTTAGACTTCATATTCATTAGAAAAATCATACTTACACAAATCCTGTTAATCTAGCTGATTTATAACATGCAATTATTATTTTGTATGCTTTTTCTGATAAACCTGCTATTCATTTATTTAGCCTAAGGTCCAGTCCCAGCAAAACCGGTTAAAAGGCAGTCTACTGTAATAGTATTAATATTTCAAAAGTGTCCTTGACGTTGTTGATTATTTCTAGAATCATCAATGATTCTGTTGAGACTTGTTCCTGATTCATCGCCAGCAATGATAGTGGATGAGGCTTGGCACTGACTCTCTGCAGATTAAACTCTGATCTCAGAATCATAGGTGACTACAGTATTAACATGAAGATATCCTTCACTGGCTGCAGTCACCCTAAAACACAACTATATGGTCTTAACTATTAACCTTACTACTCAGCTAGACAAGATAACTAGCAAAAAAACGAGTTTGTTTTCATCTAATTAACCAAAATCATCATCCTGTCAGGGTTGTTTGTTGACACTATAAATGATCACCTGTTGTTTTTGATAAAATGCACAAAATTTAAAGGAGCCACCATTCTATAAACATGAAAAATCTGTGGTGGTAATTTTTAACTCTGCTCATGTATCTGTAGACTGGTTGTGTGCATTCTATGTGTCAATAAATAACAAAGCATAATCGTTTAACTTTCACTTACCTTAGTTGTTGTTGTTGTTGTATCTTTCGGCTTATCCCGGTTAGGGGTCGCCACAGTGGAACTCCGGTCCGCTAATGTTTGGAAGTGGATTTTTATGTGCCGAGTTACCAGCCCTGACGCACAACCTTCAACGAAGGCACACTCATTCACGCATGCCTCCACACAGAAGACGCTCTAGCTGAGAATCGAACGGGACAACGTCTTGCTGTGAGGTGACAACGCTATCACAGCACCACTACCTAAACAAGACTACAGTTCTGTGGAAAAGGCATCCTAGATCTATTACCTTACCATAGATTACACCTAACATAAAGTCAATGCTGTTCAAAAGAGATTATTTGTGGGTCATATATAACACTTGTAATTTCAATGTTCATTGTGTAAATTTCAGGAAATCCATAAATATGATAAAAATATCCTATTCTTGATAGCAGAAAAAATTTCTGTCTGAATTTTCAGCAACCTTTTGAAAAGTACTTCCAGTGAATTTCAGCAGAATGTAGACATCTTTGGACTTTTGCTCCACTCTCACTTGTGTAAATATATTTAAATTAAGATTCATATTCCATACTTCTCAGACAACTTTTATAACTAGGGGCTAATGTTGAACAGAGCCACAGCTTTCTGTAAGTTTATGTTTGTTAACCTTCTGGAACAAAAGTTAAGGTTGGTCATCTTTCCTCAACAGAGCCACATTGTTGGGTCTGCCAGGGTAACATGTGCTTCAAACACACACAGCCATTGTACGTAAATAATGACAGCATGGAGAACATAGATGGAAAGTTTGATTCTGTCATGTTGGAAATAAATAAAATAAATAACATATTACTGGATTACATTGCCAGTGCTGAGAGTAAGATCAAGGACAGAAGTAGCGATTACAGGACACTTAGATATACTTACAATTCATTGTGCTGATATCAAAGTTTGCAACACAGACTTCAAGTTCCTGAAACCAAGAATACATTTTTAGAGAGTAAACTAGTGGACTTGAAGGATATAGATCAGAATATAATCTCCACATGCTGGGGTTGTCCAAGAGAGATGAAAGCTTTGACTGTATTAGCTTTGTGTTATCCAAGCTCACTGAAGGGACTGACATACCTCAGCGCTATTTATTGAGAGTGCACTGAGTAGCCCTTTCGCAGCCTGCTAAAAGATGCAATCCTGATCAATTTGTCTATACATTTCTTAATTATACTACAAAGGAAAGAGTTTTTAGGGGGATTTGGCAACCTGGGAAAGATTTAGCAATAAATGGCTCCAAAGTCATTATTCAACAGGACTATTCTGTTGACATGCATCAGTGACATTCAGAACTCAGTCCTGCCATGCGCCTAACTCAGCAAAGTGATTGGAAGTACAGACTACTATATTCTGCCATTGTGAAGGTTAATCATGCTTAGTATGGCACTGTCTCCTTCATGTCTGCTGAAGGCAGATATTCAGAGTTGCAGCAATCTTTTTAAAGTTTGCATCCTAGTAAGCCCTCTGATGTGTCAGGCTCTATAAGCAATACTGAGAGACCCACTTCAAGGCAGCCCTTAAACTCTTTCTTGGTGTTTAAAAAAAGACTTACTAAGTGGCAGAATGCAGCTCATATGGCAGAACAATTTGTTAGTAAATATAATGTTTACTTTGAAATTTGACATGTAATAAACAGCCCATTATTTATTGTTACGCTAGTGGATTATAAAGGGCAGGGGCCTCTGAAATGACTTAATGTTGTTGTCTTTCAGCTTTTGCCGGTTAGGGGTTGCCACAGCGAAACTCTGGTCCGCTAATGATTGGCAGTAGATTTTCACAGTGCCGAGTTGCCAGCTCGACGCCCAACCTTCAATGAAGGCACACCCATCCACGCGTAATGGCTTCTGTAATTTCCTGCTTGCTGTTTGCATCTGACAATGGCAGAACTTGAAGTGCCCCTTTGTATTGCTGTTTCACTTTAAGGAATGGTTTGCCTGCCCTCTGTCAAGTTAGTGTCATTGAGATTTTACATCTGTAAATGGCTGACATTATGGTTTGCATTTTTAAAGTGACCCATTCACCTTTGCTGCAGACAGTGGAATGCATGAACCATGGAGAACTCTTTATTTAATTAGATTTTCCCTGGATGTTCAAAACGATATATATATATATATATATATATATATATATATATATATATATATATATATATATGATTATGGCCATAAATCTCACAGTTTATAAGCTTGTTAAACTGTGTCCTAATGCATTCAAAGTACCACCGCTGCAGTACGCACATATTAATCTGTGTATATAAGGCTGTCAGAACAGCAACTGTCAAATAAACAGTGTGTGTGAAGTTTTCTTGGGGCAGTACATCGTCTCTGTTGTACACCATAGCTAATACTCCATGATTCTTTTTTCTTTTGATGGGTAAATAAAATTACTGGGAAGAATCTAGAATTTCTTTAGAACAATGGCATTGGATATGCACTGAGTAGAAACTGGAATAATCAGGATCCAGCCCAAAGTATTGGCAATTAGAAATGAGAAATATTGGGAAATAAGAATCATAGAAACATAATACTGAACTGAAAAAGTTACCACTATGAACTAAAAATACTAATATGGATTAGAAAAAAATCCTGAATCTAAATTATGTTGGAATACTAATGTAAACTTCTTGGTAAAACCAATAATGCCAAACATGATCCTCTTCATATGCATTCTACACAAGACAGAAAAAGTCAAGACACCTGCTTTGTTTCAGCTTCTCAACACTTTTCTAAGGGCCAAGTTATACTTCAAAATACTGAAAATATAGTAATTTAGCCCCATATCGGTTTTGTAACCACTAGCATATAGTGGAAAAAACAAACAAACAAATAAAAACAAACACCTGCCATGAATAAAAGACCATGTACAACTTTTCAATATTTGTTCTGCATGCCACTCCACTTATCAACAGAAGCCTGAGGGAAGGCTGTGTACCCATCATGTGGAAACAGGCAAAGGTAATACCACTATTCAAACATGGCAAAGCACAGAAACTTGAAAACTAAAGACTCATTGGTATGCCAAGCCAACTATGAAAAATAACTAAACTACATAGACCACTTACAACTAACTAAATAGTTAACTACAGTAGCCTACTAACCACCAACCAACATGGATTTAGAGCGGCTCACAATTTACTAACTACATTAATCAAACTTATTGATTACATGGCTACAAATGCGGACAAGGGTTTTCATATATCAACTACACTTATGGATTTTTCTAAAGCCTTTGATGAAGTAAACCACATCTTACGATTACAGTGACTACAAATCATGAGCTTCAACTTTCTCCTAAGTTAACTTGAATGCACAGGCCTCACCTTTAGCCGCTAAGTTAATTACAATTCATGGGCCTCGTCATACCAACTTGGACATCATCTCACTATTAAGATTAATATGTGATGGGTGAGGCATACATGGAAGGAAAATGTTAGGGTGTATATTTTATTTTAATATGTTTTCATTTCAAGATAGTTTCCATAGTGTTTTTAGTATGTATCTAATGATTTATGTCTTGTCTAATATAAAAAAATGCTAGAGCATCAGAAATGTAGAAAGGTCGGTTCTTTGTAAATAGTTATTTTTATGGAATTTGGAAGTCATGCTTAATATAGAAAGTCATAAACATAGAGTCAAGAGATTTTAGTCAGCAGAAATAATGCCGCAGTGTTAACTTTTAATTAGCCAGTGGTTGTTCTAAGACTAATACAATAATGTTGCTTTTAATCAGAAAAGGTATAAAGCATTTATGATTCTGCTGTTTGAGGAGACTAATCTTGATTTCCTAGTTTTCCACATATGTGCATTTCTTTGCAATAAGGGAGATTGTTATTCTCTGCTGAAATGTGTCATGTGAAAGTTATACAGTACCTTAACAAATACAATATATGGGTCTCAGCCACCCCATAATTATTTGGTTTACAGGTTATGTGACTAAGAGGTTGTAAGCAGTAGCATGGTAAACCTGAGTGTCTCACACCAATACTTCAATTATATGTGTACTCTGAGGATCTATCTTTAGCTCATTACTCTTGTTAATATTCAAATGTTCGATGCATAAACATACAAAAGGCATTCATTCACTACAACATGGTGACACAACATTCATCATAACTTATTCACATAATCTATGCCATTGCATGACAGGCAAGCTGGTTTTAACAATCACATCACTTGCTTACAACAAACAGACTTATAACAAAACAAAAATTGTAGCGTTTCTTGCTGGATAAAAATGGACTGCCACGTAATCAAAAATCCTTTATTGGTTAAGCCATGTAATCAAAAATCCTTTATTCGTTAAACCATGTAATCAAAAATCCTTTACTGGTTAAGCCACGTAATCAAAAATCCTTTATTGGTTAAGCCACATAATCAAAAATCCTTTATTGGTTAAGCCATGTAATCAAAAATCTTTTATTGGTTAAGCCACATAATAAAAAATCCTTTATTGGTTAATCCACGTAATAAAAAATCCTTTATTGGTTAAGCGCTTTCATTCATAAAAAGTGAACTTCATCAGAACAATGTGCATTCTAGTTAACTTAGGAGAAAGTTGAAGCTCATGATTTGTAGTCACTTTAGTAGTAAGATGTGGTTTACTGTATAACAAGCATTCTACTGTGAGCACATTTCCACTATGTATATATTACCAACTTTTGTCACTTTGAGGGGGTTATTTTGAAATAACCTTAATAATTAGTTTGAACCTGATCTTTTTTCTCAGTCTTCAATGTGATGAATGTCAAACCCTCTACTATGTAAATATGTTTCTAGTAGTGATGTATCGTTTTCCAAACTTTGTAGTCAAGTTCTTGATGTTAATCTCTATCATCAATGTATTTATTTTTATTAGGTTAATGGAGCTTATCTCCCTGGGCCTCTACTGAAAATGGACATGTATTCAGTTAGACTAGCCCGGTCAACAAATGTAAAATAAAATAAAAATAAATAAATGCAAAATAAATAAACAAAGTTAACTTCATAGGTTCATACTAGGCAAACTGCCCTTGTGAGCCATTGTAAGTCTAGCCAATTATCTCTTGTGAGACTCAAACCCTGCACCTTGTGTTTGTAAGGCAAACACCTTACAATTAGGCCATCCTCCCAATATTTATACACACTGCATAACAACCAATTAACTTCATCACTCAATTAAATTAAATTATCTTGAAGCACAATGGGCCGTCTTAAACACCAAAAATTTCCATCACTTTATAATAAATAAATAAGTAAACTCTATATAAAACCATGATTCATACAAATGTAACAAAAAAAGTTCAAAACCACAACTGTTAAAAAATAGTTTGACACTGTATTTCACAATTAGCAAACAGTTAACTAATAAGGCTCTTTGTTTCAAACAAGGTAAATTGAAATATGGTCATTGATACCTGTAGCCCTAGACTCATTTAACTTTAATTGCCATCTAGTCTCGTTTTCCTCCAATAATATTTTAACATCTCCTCACCTCGTCTTAATATTAATTTGTTCCAATATACCAAACTGAAATCCAGAACATGTAGGACTGGCTACCAAATGATTATACAAAGCATTATTCTCACATTTTTTATTGATGTCATAAGTATGTTCATAAATACGACACCCTATTGCCCTATCCATTTTACCAATGTAAAACGCTGGGCAGTCCTGGCATTTTACTAAATAAACCACCCTTTTAGTTAAGCAATTGCCACCTTTAAATTCTATCTTACTATTAATAGCATTCTCCAAAGTTAAAGATTCCACATCCAATATAAACTAACATTGTTTACTGGACCCACACTTGCTAGTTTTCTTACTCCTGCCTTTCTCAACTGATATATTCCTATTATTCCATTCAAACCTTGCCTTAAAATTAAACCCTGTTTTATAAACAAAATTGGGTCTAGAACCCAAAATCTTAAAACTATCTGGGTTTGCCCTTAAAATGTTCCAGTTTTTATTACAAATGTCCTTAACTTTCCCCATATCAGGTCCATATTGCAGTATAACAATACCCCCATTGTCATACAAGCAACTGCTTGGTCTCCTGTATAAGGGAATCAGGGTGCCCCCTTTGTAAAAACATCTGGCCAATAGTATCCATCTCCTTATACACATTTTCAAGGGTAGATGTCAATCTAGCTGCTCAAATTATTTATCCTTTAATGATACTTCTCTTCTGTTTAAATGAATGACAACTGGAAAACTCTAAGTAGGAATTACTAAAAGTGGGTTTCCTGTATATATTGGACTTAAATCCCTTCCCTGTGTTTTTAATCATGGTACCCAAGAAATGAATACCCTCTGGGTTACTACTGTGTGTAAATTTCAAAAAGGAAGTGGTCTGATGTAAATTTTCAATGAAAAACCTGATATCTTGCTCTGTACCACTCCACAATATAAAAATATCATCCAAAAATCTGAGGTAGAGATGAATGTTCTCATTATATGGGCCACTAAAAATAAATTAATTCTCCCAATCCAATAAAGCCATATTTGCAAAAATAGGGGCACAGGATGCACCTATAGAAACCCCTTTCATTTGTTTATAGTGTTCTCCTTCGAAAAATATAAAATTATTTTCTAAAATCAAACTCATAAATTCAGCTGTAAGGTTAACCTTATCATTGTCAAAATCAAAACAATGGATAATATTATTATGGAGCATATCCAAGCCCTGGTCCTTGGGAATACACGTATATAAATCTGTAATATCAGCTGTTAAAAAAAATAAGATCTTTATTCCAAATATCAATTTTTAAATGATTTAAAAAGTCCCAGAAATCAAGGAGTAAGTGGTTAACCCTAGAGTATATCGGTTTGAGCCATCTGTCTATCATGACCCCAAAAGTGTACAAACAGACATATCCTAAAAGAGAAAACGGAAAACAGTTTAATGAAACCTAGGGCATACCCATTTAAAACAATGTCCTTGGATCTACTCGCCCTACTGAAATTATTCACAAATGGAAATAGTCAAGTATCACTACAGTTAAAAACTGCTTTAATAGATATTTATCAGATACATTTTAACTTTAGCTATAGACAGATAATGATACTGTTGCTTCTAAACAGGTATTAAATAGCTTAATGCCTGCTCAAACTGATACATCTTTTGGAATTGATAGGTTTTCATTAAACTTCTACTAATTTGCTTTGCTATGTACAGATGTCTATAATGATACAACTTCATAGCCAATTTATATTTTAACTATTTATCATCTCATATCTGCATATCAGTTTTGTGTATATAGCTAGATAGTTAGATAAGAGATAAAATATAAACATACCTATAGAATAGATATAGATGATGTGGATAGATCTATAGATTTATCCTCAATCCCTTTTCCCATTTCTGCACATGGGATTAAGGTGTCACTTCAAATATAGCAATCATCTAGAGTCAAGGTTTACACCACTGGTTCCATACTACACTCTTGCATGCACACTCACACCTATAGTCAATTTAGAGTATCCAGTTCACCTACTGTATGTATTTGGAATGTGGGAAGAAACTGAAGCACCTAGAAGAAGCCTACATGAAAAACAGGAGGACATGCAGACTGCACACAGAAGGCACCCAGCCGAGAATCGAACCAGGGAACCTCTTGATGTGAGGTGACAACACTATTCATTGCACTGCTGTGGCTTTCTGATATATATCTATATGCTTAAGACAGCAGCACAAAGTGGAGGGAAATGAATTGAATGCAAACAGCATTTGAAGTGGTAACTTCACAAGGAATTTCGTGTTACTAATTTTGATCTTACAGCAATTGAAACCCTATGGTCCTATTTTTATCAGGACCATACATTTTAAATCAAAAAGGGAATTTGGTCCCAAGTTTTTTATAATGATTTTTTATAATGATTTTTCACAATGATTTTGTGAAATTTACAAACCTTGAACACCCTTGAACAACTTGGAGATAAGTTCACATAATTTTATTAATACTACAGTTTTTATACATATCTCCTTATAATACTTTTATATTGGGTATATTTTTAATTACTATGGCTTTGACAATAAACTTTTTTAGCAATGTTTGTTTAAAATGCAGCAATGTATATGCTTAATTAATTAATTAAGGAACCTTGATGGGTGTGGTTTACAACTGATATATAACTATTACACAGCCCATGGTTCTTTGTTTTATGTTTTATCTTCTGAGGAAGTTGGGTTTGGTCTCAACGAAAAGTGTATTGGAACTATCGCACTTAAAGATTAAACAGTGTTTTTCACAAGGATCCCTGCTGAGGTGTTTTTTACAGTTTGTTTCCTTTTGCTTCTTTGTTTGTTAATGAGCATCTCACTGGGCTGTTGCATGAAGCAGTGAGAAGCCCCTCCAATTGGCTCAGTCTGCTCAGATGACTGAGACAGCCTGAGGAAACATAGCAAAAGTAGGTTACAAGTGAGAGAATGAGCATGTCAGCATAGGGAACAAGTTTGTTTGTTTAGTAATTTTATATATTTCAGGAACTCTGTGGGTGGCCACGGTGGTGCAGTGGTTAGCATTGCCGCCTCACAGCAAGAGGTTCTCCGGTTCGATCCTCGGCTGGGGTGCCTTCTGTGCGGAGTCTGCATGTCCTCCCTGTGGTCGCGTGGGTTTCCTCCGGGTGCTCCGGTTTCCTCCCACATCCCAAAGACATGCTGCAGGTGGATTGGACACTCTAAATTGGCCCTAGGTGTGCGTGTGAGTGTGCCTTCTGTGGAAGGTCGGGCGCCGAGCTGGCAACTCGACACCATAAAACTCCACTGCCATTCAATGTGTGGACAAGGTGATCCGCTGTGGCGACCCCTAACCGGGAAAAAGCTGAAAGAAGAAGAAGATATATTTCAGGAACTCTACGTGCATGCATGCAAAAGGTAAGATCTTGAAGTTTTTGTGTGTGTGTCTGTGTGTGTGTGTGTGTGCATGCAAGTCTGCAGTGTTGTTTATGATTTTATTGTGGAATCAAGGCAAACTAGGTGCTTTTTTGTTAGCATAACTAAGTTGGATAATGTGGTTAATGGGAAATAATTAAGAAATTACATTAACTGTAAAGCACATAGGGCAGAAAAAAGTTTATTGTGACTCTGTACTGCTAAAGACTAAATATACTTGTAGCAGTATTGAACTTTTGTAACTGTGTGTGTTGATTACCCCCCCCCCCACAGACAGACAGTCAGACAGACATACAGATCTCCACTTATTCATTTAACAATCCATTCAAGATCTCAGTATAGTACTGTCTTATGTAGTGTACGGGGGGAGGGGGCTACACACTATCTACATATGTGGACAGTTTTAAATATTTTATAGATGTAGCTATATTCTAATTAACAGAAATGCAGGTATGTGAGTATCTACATCCACTTAGTAAAGAACATAGTTATCTTTTATGGTATTAAAAGTAAGAACAAAGGCTGCCATAAGTTTACTTTACCTATTTAACCCAGCCATGTGGTATTCCACTAATTAAAGCTATAGCTGGGAACTTATAGTACCAGTTTGCACCTGTTGCTAGCTCTGTGCATTGCCTTCCCTTGAGTGCATTATTTGCATACTTCATATTGTGTGACTATCTTTATTGCACAAGTATGTGTGGCATTTGGGATACTCCAAGTGCAGTAAAAAATGCATGTTTTAAGCAAGACTCCCACAGATCATTTGGAGTAATTAGGTTAGGGCATTCAGACACTCAAAAGGCACCAAGCAGTAACCAATTACATGGGTGAGCTGAGTACCAGGAAACAAAACCACAGTGTAGCCTCTTTGTGTTGTGTGCAACTTAATTATAGAGTTTTCTTTTGTGGATGTAGAACAAAAATAAGAGCTGTAGCCTGATGAAAATTATCAGTTTAAAATGTGTGTGTGTGTGTGTGTGTGTGTGTGTGTGTGTGTGTGTGTGTGTGTGTGTGTGTGTGTGTGTGTGTGTGTACATCTAAAGAAATATAACTACGTGAGTGAGAGAGAAGTCATTCATATTTTGGCTGTTAGAGCAACTGTGAAATGGAAGCAAAACGGAAGCTACTGAACATAATGGCATGTGTTAGATGGAGTATGTAGGTATAATGTTGCAATAGCTTATAGGTTCATAGGTGTGTACTAGGCTAATGGCCCTGGAGCCTTTATAAACCTAGCCCATAGGATTACCCTGACATCATGTCGAGTCGAGCCACTACAGTGTTCCCTGGGGTGAATTTTCTATTTCCCATCCACTCATCAAGGTTTCTCTTCAAGGGGGCCAGTGAGGTGTTCTGTTTGATATGCATGCGAAGTCTGTTCCATAGCAAGGGCAGTCTCTGGGTTATGAACCTGTCCTTCCAGCACGTTCTGTTGATTGTGGTAATGAGTTGAAGTCACTGGAAAATGTGGTGTGGATGGATTGGGATTTCTTTAGATGTAGCACTTCTAACAGAGCTGGATCAGACATGGCTTTGTATGTCAAGCAGAGATCATCTCTAAGTAGGGTAATAATTGGAGTTTTTTGAGTCTGTCCATATAGGACATGTGTTTAAGGCCTAGGATCCTCTTTGTGAGGTACTTTTGCAGCCTCTCCAGTTGTTGCAGGTGTCTAGTGAGGTACATGCCAAATGAGGCATTGTACTTAATGACTGGTCTAATGAGGGAAGAGTAGAGGGAGACATTGACCTCTTTCTTCCTGAATGCAAAACCCTTAGTAATGAGATGTGCCATATAGAAGGACTTTCTGACCACAGTTGCAATGTGGTGGTCAAAAGAGAGGCTGTTGTCAACCTGTGTTCCCAGATCTCTTATAACTCCTTCTGTGTTCAGTGGACTAACATTGATGTGGTAATTCATTGGAACTGGATTTTTCCCAATGGGGATGACGACACATTTTTTGGCATTGAGCTTAAGGCCATGGTTCTGACACCAGTCATTGGTCTCAGTGAGGCCTTTCTGTAGGATGTCAACATCACTTGAGGAGTTAATAATAGCTCCCAACTTGCAATCATCTGATAAGTTTGTCAGCCAGAGACCCTTTTTATATACATAGGTGCGATAAACTCTCAGCTGTCTCAACTGGGAATCATATTTTTGCTGGCTTAATTTATTGTCATGCAAATCAGTGGGGATTGTGCTTTGCAACTTAAGTCTTAACTGCTATAATCTTCAGAATAACCAGATTTTTTTTTCTCATATTTTTGATCTGTTACTCATAAAATGTATGATTTTCTGGCAAATCATTGAGGATTAAAATCACTAAACAATGACAAACATTTGAGTTTCAGGCTTTATATTCTACAGAAAAAGCATGTGAATGCTAAACCTTCTGTTTTAGAAACTCTAGCATATCTGTGTTTTTTTGTTTGTTTTTCAAAAAAATGTGTGGTCTGGTAAATCCGCAAGAATTACATTGAAATCATTACATAATGACATCTGAGTTTCAGAACAGTCTTCAGACAAATTAATGGTAATTCAAAGCCTTTTATTCTAGCAGCATTCTAAGTATGTGAAGTTAATATCTCTCCCTTGTTTTGGTCCTGTGACTGCCATTATATTTTTAACTTTCTCCATGATTCTTAAATTTAGATGTTGAGAGGTATTTGGGTGCAGGGAGTACAGTGAGTAGTATGCCATATTCTGACAGTAGTGAGAAAAGAAGATATGTTTGTGCATGACAGTTATTTATTTATTTCATTAATTTCTTGCATGACATTTATTTATTCCATTCATTGATTGCACACATACATCTGAGATATACAGTCGCAGTCATCCAGTGGCTGTAATTGATAGTCATACCTTTGTTCTTAACTGTCCCCAAATGTGTATATCATCTCAGATGTTTTGTGTCATATTTAGTCCAGTTTATATAAAGTTTGTGTTTTTTTTTTTGTCTGGCAAATTAAGGGGAATTGAAGACTTAATAGCTTTCAATGCAAAGCCTGTTATTCTAGAAAGTTTCAAAATATATAAAGGCAATAGCTGTTCCAGATTTTGGTTCTTTGTCTACCATCATTTTAGCTTTCTCCTTAATTCCTGAGACAAAAAATTGAGATGTATGTGATGACTATATACTATTCTGACACCGGTGAGTTGAAAAAATAAATTATTATGTGGCAGTTTTTATTCATTCATTTGATTCTGCCAGATACCTGAGGTATACAGCCACAATCTTACAAGTGACTGTAACTGATGGTTGATCACATCTTTGTATATGTATATGTGAATGAAGTTAAAATAAATTACTGTGGCCAGGAGTTATTATTTTTATTTTATCACATTCTGGTATCTGAGGTAAATACAGCCAATAAAGTTGGCTTAAATTACTAGCTACAGGGGTTGTCTGTGGAAGAAATTGATTGACATTCATTCCTATTAAGCAGTCATTAGTTTAGTTTTGTAGAGTTAAATATGAAGCTAGCTAGTGGCTGAGACTATCTGGTATTGGAAGTGTGCATGTTGAATAAGGTAACTGTAACTGATGACTATGTAGATTACTTTTGGTGAAAATGATTGAATGTGTGTGTGGGAGAAAGGCTGCAGTGTATCCAAAAGTGGCAAATTGGTTATATTTTTTCATTTTCCATCCCAGTCAAATATCAGCATTGTACTCTATCATTAAGTGTCACAGTGAGGAGTGTTGCCATCTAATAGCTCTTAGTTCTCTGGTTGAGCTCTTGGCAATGATTACTTCTTCTCCTAAACTCTCAGCTGCACAATATATGTCTCTGACCATTTGTAGTTTTACTTTCATCTCAATCTAACACCAGAAGGCGCACAAAATGTAATTACTTCTCTTTGGAGGGGCAGGAAGGCAGGCACTAGTCCCAGGCAGGATTTATATGTCCTTGCGTTTGTTTTATCAGCTTATTGGGGAACTACTGTTTTATAAGCTCAGAACATTAATCTTTAGACACAACTTTATTTTATTTATTTATTTTTATTTTATTTAACATTTGTTGACCGGGAATGTCCGACTAGGTTCCACAGAGCCTGTTTTCAGCGGAGGCCCGGGGAGAAACGCTCCAGATGCATGTCTTTGGAATGTGGGAGGAAACCGGAGTACCCGGTGTAAAACCACGCGAACACAGGGAGAACATGCAAACTCCACACAGAAGGCACCCCAGCCGCGAATCAAACTGGAGAACCTCTTGCTGTGAGGCGACAACGTTAACCGCTGCACCACTGTGCCGCCCTAGTTTTCCTAAAAACTTAGTTTTCCATGAAAGAAATAATATGACAGAACTTTTCCCTTTCTCATCGTTTTTAGTTCAGGCCATCATTAAGTCAAAACATAGTAAAAAAACTGTAATATGCACCTTAGAACATCCAGAATCCTACAACTTCTGGGTTCTTAACAGCACCTAGATCTAACAGCTTAATTCTTTGGCAGCTTCCAGATTTATTTCAGTGCAATCTTGCCATCTAGGGTGTGTTAAAATCATCTGGAGAGATAAAAAGTAGGGCAATGTGAAAAAGCAAGAAATAAATAATCTATTTGTATGGTGTTGGGGCAGAATGAGGGAGAAACAGGGCAGGGGCACTGGGGAAAGTGCTGTGGGAGTAGTGTGCAATTGGTGGGGGTGGGGTGGCATGCAATGCTTTTTCTATTGTACTATTTCATCTAAGGCTGGCCTTGCTGATTGCAGTCAGACATGTGACATTGTCAGTAAAGTAGCTATAAGAAGTAGGTATATACCAAAGCAGTCTGTGGATGAAATTGAATGACTGCATTGCTTGCTTGATCACAGGTAATGGTCATTAACCTTCTGTCAGCTATATACTGCAGTCCCCCTTTGCTTTGAAGTCACCAGCCAGCACTGATGGTCACAAGTGTGTGTGTGTGTTTGTGTTATACAATCTGGAATGTCATGGGAACAGGGACACTTCAACTGTCCTTGCTTTTGCAGAATGTCTCTGATTTTGTCTCATAGTTTGGATTGTTCCTTAAAAAGTTTGTGTTTTTTTTTTTCTGACAAGTGAATGAGGATTGCAGTCATTACATAATGACATACATTTGAGTTTACTGCTTACTAGCCTTTAGACAAAAGCATGTTAATCTTGCAAGTAGCAACTAAAGACGTGAGAGCAAAATCTGTCCCTGATTTTAGTCATTTGTTCCCCATTATTTTAGCTTTCTCCTTTATTTTTAAACTAAGAGGCTGATAGGTAAGTTGATGGGTTGCAAAGGGTTGCATACTTTATTTTGACAGTACTTAGCTGACAAGAGGCATCCCTTTGTGGCAGTTATTTATGTATATATTTATTAGTTTGATCACAATCAAATATATGAGGTAAGTGAGGTTATAGTTACACTCAAGCAAATAGCTATAATTGATGTACATATGTGAACGTGTGTTAAATTATTTTGTACAATTATTATTTTTATCATATTACAGACTGATATCTAAGGTGTACACAGTCAGCAATCATGGCTTCAGTTTTTGAGTATTGTGGCTGTTGGTTGGGATGTGGCAGCCTTGGCAGGATTTGTGATATAGAAACTGGTTACTGACACAGTACTACATCCAGTAGCATTGCTGTGTCACACCTCTTGGTTCCCTAGCTACATTTTGGCTGTTACGTCTTCTGTTGGGGGGGGGGGGGGTAACATCATCTCTTTGTTTGTGAGTAGGTTTTACCCAAGTCTACTGGTTTCTTCCTTCAGCCACTGAAGTATATAATATATGCATGTGGTCATTCATATTGGATATCACTTTCAACCCAATCTATTGTCAGAGTGGAATTTAATAGGTAACTGTCTCTGTTGGTGGGACAGAGTGGCGGGCTCTATTCCTAAACAGGATTTATAAATCCTTGCAAGCATTTGTCATGTAAGTTTATTTAGAACTACTATGCTGTTAGCTTTGAACATTAAGCTAAGATGCAACATATTTTTCACTGGAGGAAAAAAATAAGATTGATTTTTCCCTTAGTTAATATTTTTGTTCAGGCCATCATTGGATGTAAAGGTTATTAAAAAGCTCTTAAGATGCACCTCAGATCAACTAGAATTTCAGAGGAGAATTCAATTGATTGGTTAGTGGTCATATTAAAAAAACAGAAATGAAGCTGAAAGACACTGAGGGCAGATCAAGGCAGCAGAACATAATATTTCATAGCTTGAAAGACTGAAGGAATGGAAGGCCAAGCACCTGTTATCTTTCTGTAGAATATATTTGCAATGACTGATAGGTCTTTGAAGCAAGCCTCATCTTACATGATACAGTGGACCCGTGATACAGTGGACCCGTGATACAGTGGACCCGTGATACAGTGGACCCGTGATACAGTGGACCCGTGATACAGTGATTATTATGGGGTTAAAAAACAGCAGGTACCCATCTACATCTTCAAAAACTAACGTTTCTCTGCTATCTCAGTTGCTAGGATTTTTTGGCACACAACTGACATCTTCAACAAGTCTTGTCAGGGTTATGGAAAAAAATGACATTTACCACTAACACTTTCAATGTCTAGGCCAAGATGCTGATAGCTGCCCCAAAGATTCTCAGATTCATATAAAGGCTACTGAGTCTTATGACCATTCTCAATTTCACAGTACCATCCCTTAGGCAGCTCCTCCTTTCTCCAGAAGAACTATACTGGTCAATCCAGGAACAAATTTATTGACAGCTCAGATGGCTTAGTAGTGAATTGCTGTTGATATGGTGCGTAGGGTCCTGGGTTCGAGACTTGCAAGGGTTAATTATACTATGGGCTAGGTTTGCAAAGACTCCAGGGCCATTAGCCTAGTACACACCTATGATACTTATGCAGTCATCTGGTTTATAATTTTGCAGAGCTGTGTTGTCTAGACAGTATAATGAGAGGAAAGGTTGTCTACCAAAAATAATAATATTGTAGCATTTCTTTTGAACTCCCTTTTTAGTGTACCAAGTGTTTACTGGGGAGAGTTCATTTTGGATGGTTTATGTGTCATAGGGTGACATAACAACAACTCCCAATTTGCAATCCTCTGCAGGCTTTGTCAACCAGAGGTCTTGGCTCTGTGTTTAGAGATCTGAAAAGTAAATACCAAAAAGAAGAGGTGATACCACCAAGCCCTGAGAGACACCACACTGGTCACTTTTCATGCTTTCTGATAAGGCACCTGCAACTTGCACTCTGGGTTCTGTCTTTCAGACAGTTCGCTACCCATCTTAGGACAGTTGGTTTGAGTGTTAAAGCATTTAGCCTTTGTGTAAAACCAGCAAGAGGATTTGTGTCAGAGTTTTTAGCCAGGTCAACATGCACTGCATTAACCACATGACCACCATCTACAGCCTCCATTACTCTTTCAAAGAAATTTCCAGATTAAATAGACAGAAGTGAACCTTAAAAAAATAGTGTGGTAAAGTCTAACAAGATTTTTGATTTCACAGTCTATGAGTTCAGTTATAATACATTTCATGACTTTGGAGATGAAGCTTATAAGGCTGATAGGTTTGTAATTACCCGGATGTATGGCCACCTTTATGGCCTCAGTAAAGTTTCTTGTGAAGTGTCTTACCATTTTCCATCTGTTCAGGGAGGTCAGTTGGAAAAGTTGTGGTGCAGAGGAAACCAAAACAGATGAATGTAAGAACATGCAGATTGATCAGACACCTTTAAAGTGCTTTGTTGTATCATTGTAGTTGACTGCTGTTCATGATTTTGCAAAAGTATAACTCCTACATTTGTAAATTGTTGTTGTAAAGTATTTAAAAACTAAAACTTACTATATGGATGTTCCATTTCAAGGGGTGGAATAACAATTTTTGTGCACAATGTAAGGATAAGGGATTCGGGAACTGGTATGTTGTCATTAACATTTCAGTTGCTGTGCTATTATTAGTGCTGTATGTGGTCTGTGAAGCATCATGTTACACAGCCTGTCCAGTCAGTGTTCTACAGTATTTTCTGGGTGTTCTTCAGGCTGGAGATTTACGACTAGAAGGATGAATATCAGTACATCTTTGCACAATGCTTACAGAATGGCATACCATATCTGACAGCTTTATATGCTTGGGATTAGTATAGGCATTGATTCCTGCAAGAGGGTCTGCTAAGTAACACATGCACAATAAGGGTACATCCAATTGTGTATTGTTTCTTTTCTCAAATTTCCCATAGCAACAAAGTCTTGACCTCACTGCAGTGGAACTGGAACTGTGTGTAACACAATGTTTTCACTATGGTGATAGCAAGGGTTCCTGAGGAGTTGTCAGTTGGTAGCATGCTGAAGTGTGTAAGATGCAATCTAGGTGCCTGTGAACTTGTCAGAGAGTGAAGTGGCACAGTTAGGTAATGAGCTGAAGCTGTATTGTTATGTTGTGAGTTGATGCTCTCCAATTTTTTATACCTACATAGTTATCCAAACCAAAAAAGGTCACACAGACAAATCAGTCTGTAAAAACTAGAAGAAAAACCTAGCCAAGGTGATGCCTTAAAGCTTATGTAATAGGTACCACTGAGATATGTGCAAATAACCCCTTAAGGACATCATGTTTCAGCTATATGGCTTCTGAATGTCCATGACTTTTACTTTTTCTTTTTTAACTCTTTGAGGAATTATTCAGGCCAATATAGCCAAACTCCACTAGCTGCGGATATGCATGTTTCGGCCTTCTTATGACTCTTTAGCACAGCATAAGTGGACTGTTTGGTTACACTTAAGAAACCCAAGGTCTTTATACCCAGCTGATGTCCATAACCATTAAGGTGTCTGCAAAATTTCCCAACTGACATCCCATAGGCCTGTATTACAGGACGTTCAAGCTGTCACACAGTGAAAACTCTATCTTGGCTAGGTTTTTCTTGTAGTTTTTCCCGACATAGTTATATCATACCAATTGATTGATGTATGTCCACCCAGTTTGTGTGCCTATTGTAATTCTACCTCATAGCCAGTGCATGGGAATGTCACTAGGGGTGCACTTACATGAGCATCTTAGTTATATACTTTGTTATTCTCCATATTAAGACCCTCACTGTTCCATTTGGAAGAATCAGGTTGCATTTTAAGGCTGTATTAGCTAACAGGAGGAACTGGGCATGTATAAAGGCAGGGTTGCATGCTGGGAGAGTTCTACCTGGCAGAACTAAACTAGGCAGCAGATGCTAGTATTTATTGGACTGCAACTAGAAAGTTCAAAGCCAGATCCTTAAATTTTATGCAAACCCAATAATATGTAATAAATGTCTTTCAATAACAGCAACATTTCAGAAAAAAATGAAGACCTTTAAATTGTGCTTCCTTTGTAAGAGGTAATGAAGGGATTGTTTCTGCAGGGAAGGAAGTACATTCTGTGAAAGTGAAATTTGCCTTTGATATGCTGGTCCGCTCTCAATCTTATTATTTACATCTTCCGCAGTTTTCATTGCAAGATACTACGTCATACATAATGTGCCAACGTTTAGTGTACTTAGTCTTAAATTTGTTAAAGCTGGCAAATTCCCATTGTTTGCTATACTTGCAGCTTGATATTTACAGCCATTTACCACAGCTTGAAAAATGAAAGAAAAGAAACAAAAACTGTCACCTACTCTGTAACAGTAGTGATCTTACAACTACATATCAACTGCAGTTCTTCATGAGCTCTGTCTCAGATGTTTCTGAAAGAAACAACTTAAGAAGATTTTCCCGGAGGTTCTGAAAGAATTCCACCACCAGCACTAAAAGCTGTGGCCTAAAGGGGCTGTGCCCATGATTACAGGAAATGAGTCTCAGATACATGTTAGTCACAATGAGAAAGGACCTGATTATTGTATAACTGGAATGTTTCTGAATCGTGTGATGTTACCGCTTGGCTAGTAAGTGCTTTGCTGTGGTGGTCACCTCTGACAGCCCGTGTATTCTGTTGGCACAAATATCACCTCATTCACTCTCCCACACACTAATACACAGACAGTGCCATGTCTCTTATTGTCCATGAGTCAACAGAATGTACCTGATGTAGCCTTTTATTTCTAAATATTTATTTTGTAAATCACAGATGATTACAGTTAGCCAGTAATGACAGACATTAAAGTTTTATTCTTGTTATTGTTTGTAACATGCTTGATGCTACAGCTGTTGCTCTTTTAATACTTATTTGACTCAAAGTAATGTTTAACATTTCTCCCAGGTATCATCTAGTGTTCTTTCCAGCTTTGTCCGTTAATCTTTTAAACAGCTGTAGCGGTATAGCAACTCCTCCCAGATGGACTCCGCAATCCCTATCAACTGTCACTGATTTTACAGAATGTCACTGATTTTGCCTTGTATAAAAGACACAGGCCATCTCTTAGCAGTCTGACTGAGTATAGTAACAGGGCTTTGAGTCAGTCCATGAAGGACATGTTGTTTAGGCCTTTTATCCTTTCAGTAAGGTATCTCTGTGAGTGTTCGATCTGTTGCATTGCTGAGCAGATACCTATTTAGCTTAGACTACTCCTCTGGAATGCCTTATTACCATTTGCAATAGGCCACAGGAACAGCCCACCTTGGTGATATGCCTCTTCAAGTTGAAGCACTGTGGTTGGGCTGTCTCTGAATCACTGTGGTAGGGCTGTCTGTGAAGCACTGTGATAGGGCTGTCTGTGAAGCACTGTGGTAGGGTTGTCTGTGAAGCACTGTGGTAGGGCTGTCTCTGAATCACTGTGGTAGGGCTGTCTCTGAATCACTGTGATAGGGCTGTCTGTAAAGCACTGTAGTAGGGCTGTCTTTGAATCAGAACTCGTTATCACCAGTGGTAAACTTCACGTGGAAGCACTGTGGTAGGGCTGTCTCTGAATCACTATGGTAGGGCTGTCTCTGAATCACTGTGGTAGGGTTGTCTGTGAAGCACTGTGGTAGGGCTGTCTCTGAATCACTATGGTAGGGCTGTCTCTGAATCACTGTGGTAGGGTTGTCTGTGAAGCACTGTGGTAGGGCTGTCTCTGAATCACTACGGTAGGGCTGTCTCTGAATCACTGTGGTAGGGTTGTCTGTGAAGCACTGTGGTAGGGCTGTCTCTGAATCACTATGGTAGGGCTGTCTCTGAATCACTGTGGTAGGGTGGTCTGTGAAGCACTGTAGTAAGGCTGTCTTTGAATCAGAACTCGTTATCACCAGTGGTAAAAAGGGCTTACCACTGTTATTAACCTTTCTGAATCCAATGGAACATTTTTCCATAAACAATACTACCAAACGTAATGTGTGTGTGAGTGTGTGTGTGTGTGTGTGTGTGTGTGCGCACCCGTGTGTGTGCGTGTGCGCGCGCGTGTGTGTGTGTGTGTGTGTGTGTGTGTGTGTGTGTGTGTGTGTGTGTGTGTGTGTGTGTGTGTGTGTGCGTGTGTGTGCGTGTGTGTGTGTGTGTGTGTGTGTGTGTGTGTGTGTGTGTGTGTGTGTGTGTGTGTGTGTGTGTGTGTGCATGTGTATGTGTTTTTTTTCTAGTGTATGATCTGAGATGCACCTGTATACTACAAATGTATTAACAATTTTTTCAAAACTCTGTATCCTCTGTATCTCTCTCTCTCTATATGTTATATTCCACAATCAGTGTTTGGCTTTATAATGCTATAAAGTTTTCTGCATTGTGGAAAAGGGTCCAAAGACCAGCTCAACTATTCACATAGCAAACAATAAATAAATAAACAAAAATGAGAATGTTTAATACTGTAGACGAGTAGTAGAAGTACTGTGGTTGTCAAAACAAACTTCAGTGAAAACAACCACAGATCGATTTACTTAAAGTAAAAGAACTGCAGAGTGAATGCAGACTTGTATATAGGATCATAGGCTCATAGGCAAGTACTAGGCTAGCTGTTCTTGTAGGCTATTTTAAGCCTAGCCAATTTCCCCTTTTTTGATCTCAAAATAGCCTATCCGATTTGCTTATAGACTGGCCTTAACCATCCCATGGTCGATAATTATATATTACCCCTAATGAGAACTGGGGTCATACCATAGATAATCTGAGGGAACCCATGCATGGGATAAACCATTTAGGAGGTGCCTCTGTCCATTAGTAGTATATGGGGCAGTCCTGGGGTAAATTTTCTGTTTCCTATCCATAGATCTAAGTTGTGATTGAATATGGACAGGGATGAACTTTGTTTTTATGTGGATGAGGAGTCTCTTCCACAGCAGTGGTGTCCTCTGCGAGATATACCTGTCCCTCCAAACCATTCTGCTGATGTTGCAGAAGAGATTTAGATCCTTAGACTGAGTATTTCTGATGCCATTTGACCTGCTGGTAGCACAGGTCAATTTCTTAGCAGTCTGTAGGATACCGAGTATAGTGACAGGGCTTTGAGTAGGACCACATAGGGAATTTTGTCTTTGTATCCCTTTAGTAATGTGTCTGTGGGTATTCCAGTTGTTGAATGTCTTTAAACAGAAACATGCCAAAGGGGGGCACTATTTTCAATGACTGGCCTAATGAGGGCCGAGTAAAGGGGGACAATGACATCCCTAGATGGAGACACAATCCTTTGTTTATAAACTGTACAATATATAAGGGCTTTCTTACAACAATAGACACATATTGGTCAAAAGATAGGTCACTGCCCACATTAGTTCCTAAATCCTGAACAACTGGGTCAAATTTTAGGGGTATATTGTCAATGTAGTAGTTCACTGGGGTAGGTAACTTCCCAAAGGATACAATAATGCATTTAGTTTCAATTCATGATTTTGGTACCAATTATTTATTTGAGACAAGCCTTCCTTCAGGATGGCTAAGTCATTTGGGGATTCAATGACTGCTCCTAGCTTGCAGTCATCTGCAAACTTTGTCAGCCAGAGCCCCTTGGTATTGGCTTTTACTTCAGAAAAGTAGATGCCAAACAGGCAGGGTCCCAGTACAGAACCCTGGGGGACTCCAATGGTGCCTGGTGTCGTTTTGGAGGTAACTTCCTCTATGTTGATTGTCTGCTTCCTATCTGTAAGCAGCTTAGCATTCCAGTGAGTGACATAAGGGTTTATTTCCAGTTTATTTAGCTTTTTTACTATGCATGAAAGAGGAATTGTGACAAAAGCTTTGGTAGGTCGAGGCATGCAGTGTTTACTATTTTGCCTTCATCCACTGCTTTGGTGACCTTTTCAAAGAAATCTACCAGGTTGAATACGCATCACCTGCCCTAGATAAATCCGAACTGAGACAAGTTCAGTTTTTGGAGGTTCCCTATGTCCTGATTGATTAGTTTCACGATAAGTCTTTCCATAGGTTTGCATATGAAGCTGGTCAGACTTATGGTTCTGTAATTGCCTGGGTCCTCCCTTATGCAGGGAAATTAGTGCAGCTGTTCTCATCTGTATGGAGGCTGGGATGAAACAGTGTTGTTAGGGGTGTGGCTGAGACTGAACGGTGTTGTTAGGGGTGTGACTAAAGTGTGCTTCATGCTATCTAAGATGCATCCAGGGATATTGTCAGGCCCATTGATGCAGTATTTTTAGCTTTTCATAGCAGTTTTTGGACTTGATCTTGTTTGATAGCTGGAGACAAGCCAGTTTCAGGTATATCTTGTGGGACAGATGATGGGGGAGAGAAAGGTAATGTTACAGCTAAATTTATCAGCTAGTAAATTCACTATGTCTTCAGCATCAGTGTAGGTAACATCATACACAATCAGTTCAATGCAGTGCTACATTGTGGTTTTAAAATTATGTACACAAGTAAAACAATGCCTTGTGATTGTCTTTGGCTTGGGTTGCTATTTTAGCCTTAAACTTGGCTTTGGTGGGTTTTATTAAGTTCCTGCTTTGTTTGTTTATTTCATTTGACAAAGTCCAAAAATATCTGTGCTTGTTCACTAGTGGGATGTAGTTTTTCCAGTCTATATAGTTGGATAGTTTACATCATCTAGGAAAATGGTATTGGGTTTAACAATGAGTGAATTTAGCTCCTGTAGGTAGGCATTGTGGCTTTGTTTTACTATATGGGGAGTTCTATAGCCAGCTAATATATTGTACGTGACCTTTCTTATGGTTATTTGGACCTGAAGAAGCTCTAGTACATCCTGCTGCATTACCAGCCTTGATGTGAGTCCCTTCTGGATGAAGAGTGACACCTCCACCTTTTTTCCACTCCTGAGCAGCAGATAGTCTAAGAGTGTGGAAGGTGTTAGAGCCTGCACACCTGGAGTGCCCTTCACTACTTTATGTCTCAGTCACTACACAGATGCCAATGTCTTCCAGGGTGTGAAGTGCTTGTAGGGAGTGGAGTTTCTTGTTTAGGCTTCTGACACTGATCACCAACAACAAATATTATCCTTTGCTTGTTTTGTTATGTTGGTAGGTTTATCAGGTTGATATTGCCTAAAAAAGTCAATATAGGGGTGGACAGTGTATTTGCCAATAATCAAAACCCTAGAGGGTACAGATGCAGGCCAACCTTGGTGAAGGTGTGTAGTCTATCGATCATGTGCTTCCAGGCTGACAAATTTTGGACTCTCTTTGAATGATATGAAAAACAAAGCCAGTTCCTTAAGTCAATTATTTTTTGCTTATATTGCAGCATCATCCCTGGAGAAGGTAGATTGATGCTCAATACAATGCTTATACCTGCCATGAGAGCTCTATCATGTTTCTCTTCATATCGTCCAGGGAGGTATGGCTCAAGTCATTGACACCTGCATCAATACTATGCTTATACCTGCCATGTGAGCTCTAGCATGTCTCTCTTAATATAGGCAAGGGAGGTACGCTTCAAGTCACTGACACCGGCAAATTATACCCGCCATAAACGCTCTATCATGTCTCTCTTCATATAGTTCAGGGAAGTACGCTTCAAGTCACTGACACCGGCAAACATACTACGGTTATACCTGCCATAAGAGCTCTATCATGTCTCTCTTCATATAGTCCAGGGAGGTTTGCTTCAAGTCATTGACATGGGCAAACATACTATGGTTATACCTGCCATGAGAGCTCTATCATGTCTCTCTTCATATAGTCCAGGGAGGTACGCCTCAAGTCATTGACACCAGCATCAATACTACACTTATACCTGCCACGAGAGCTCTATCATGTCTCTCTTCATATTGTCCAGGGAAGTACGCCTCAAGTCATTGACACTGGCAAACATACTACAGTTATAACTGCCATAAGAGCTCTATCATGTCTCTCTTTATATAGTCCAGGGAGGTATGCCTCAAGTCATTGACACCAGCATCAATACTACGCTTATACCTGCCATGAGAGCTCTATCATGTCTCCCTTCATATAGTTCAGGGAGGTACGCCTTAAGTCATTGACACCAGCAAACATACTATGCTTATACCTGCCATAAGAGCTCTAGCATGTCTTCCTTCATATAGTCCAGGGAGGTCCTCCTCAAGTCATTAACACTGTCATCAATACCATGCTTATACCTGCCATGAGAGCTCTATCATGTCTTCCTTCATATAGTCCGGGGAGGTACGCCTCAAGTCATTGACACCGGCAAACATACTATGGTTATACCTGCCATAAGAGCTCTATCATGTCTCTCTTCATATAGTCCATGGAGGTACGCCTCAAGTCATTGACGTTGGCAAATATACTATGGTTATACCTGCCATAAGAGCTCTATCATGTCTCTCTTTATATAGTCCAGGGTGGTATGCCTCAAGTCATTGACACCGGCATGAACTATGACAGAGTTGTACTGGTACTTATTGTTAAAGGACTTGAGTGCATGCATGATCTGATGGACCCCAGCACCAGACAAGCAAATAACCATCACTTTTCCTTGCTCAGCCAGGTAAGAGACACATCTGTATATCTTGCAATGCAGTCACCTATAAGAATGTTTAGTTGTGTTGATGTCTTCCCAAGGGTTTAGCATCTGTGACTTTGAGACTCTTTGTACTATGTGAGAAAGTAGGCTTAATATGCTGGGTGTGCTTTGTGCCTGTGCTGTGTTTTGGAGATCTTTGATGTTTAGGCAAGTTAATCTTTAGAACCTCAGTATTTGATGGATTATGTACATTGCAATGGCCTTTGAGGGGTGTGATGTGTGGTTTACTGCTGATGATTTTGATGTCTAAGTTTACTGTCTGTGTGAGATTTTTGCCTCCAACAATATTATATGTACATCTCTCATGCAATATGTTATGCTGTTTGAGTAACAGATGATTGTCAGACAGCATGAAACAATTCTTACACTGTCTGAAGTTATCCACTTCAATCAGGTTGGTTAAAGAAGTTGTGGGTAAGTGCTGTTCCATGATAAAGACAGGAATCCCTCTGGGAGAAGAGGTAAATATAACTGTTTAGAGTTCACTTTTAGAATAATGTTTGGACAGACTTATTACTGAGTATGTAAATTTCAATACAAAACAACTAGCCTGGAGAAGTTTTTCTTACACCCGTAAGAACCAGTAAACTAATTATAATTTTAAAAAATCACTAATTTGAAGCTAAAATCAGTGCAGGCACTATCTGCACCCTAAATATTAAGCAATTTTTATCAATGGCCTTTTAGCCTAGTTAGTAGTTTAAGGGAACACACTGTGCAAAATCATATTTATGTAGTTATTGTCAACAGCCAATAAACAGAAACAGGGAGGGAATTATGTTGGCAAATTATCATAAGGGACAGGCAACAACAGATAACACTGGGTTTTAAAACACAACTATAACACGGAGGGTAGGAAGGAAAAACAATTGGACCCTTAGCTCTGAGCTGACTGACCTTGAACTGCTTTAATGCAAGGACAATTCCTGAACTAGCTGACATACACTTAGTGCATAAGAAAAAACAAGAGCTTAATAACAACAGTTAGACCACTTAAACAGCATAAATGCAGTGCAAGTATGTACTGGAATCACTTATATAGGCTTAAAGATATCAGCTAAAGCAGATACAGCCTACTAAAATGAAATTAAAATCAGATCAAGAAATAAAAACACATTTTGCTTTGTCTAATAGAATTATTACACTATATATATATATATATATATATATATATATATATATATATATATATATATATATATTCAAAAAATGATAAACAAAACACTGTAGAGGTACAGACGTACTTATCAGAATAATTAACAATTCTGTTTGAGAAAAGTAAATTTTGAGTTAATTAAAACAGTAGCTATAAAATTATTTTTTTAAATGCTTCCATTGACTCAGCTACCTTCACTCAAATAGCTATTCGCTCTGTAGAGGTGGGGGCCAGCATCCCTCAGCTTGGAGTGAGCCCCACGGTGCATTTCTTCCTGGCCAAGAATCTTTATCAGTCATCTGTTCCATACTGGAGGACAAATGGTAGAAAGTAGGCCAGCTTGCTGGTCTTGCGGTGGTCCTACCTGCTATCGTGGCAGAGAAACATTACCCTCTGTATCTCCCATGAGCTGTACTATGGCAACCCTCTAGGTATGTCTCTGCACACTAAATTCCTCTTGGCTTATGGTGTAATGCACATGATAGTGTGTGTTCACTAGGACCAGTCTATGTATTGCAACATCCATTGCTCACACTAGGTGTCACCCATTTGGCCAGCAATACCACCACCCCCAACCCCCCAATATGGGCAACTTGGCAATGGTTGCTCTGTCAAATCCTTCCTTGCCACCTCCTACAAGCATTCAAGCTGATATTCTAACTGTGGTCTCTTGTGTAGTGGTCAGGGCTTTATCCTTCAATGACTTGGAGCAGGCTAACCTGTACAAAAGTGTATGTAAATCTTTCATAAATTACAAAAGCATTAAATACATATCTGTCACCCAGATTAAATTTATGAAATCAACTTCTGTGATTTGCAAATTCAAAATACAAAGGAGCAAAATTGCTGACTGCATATATAATTAT
>NC_056745.1:78752376-78767376 GCF_019279795.1 Protopterus annectens | reverse complement strand
TGCATTTTCTCTGAGATTATGTGAGGTACCTACTGAAGGGGATATTATAATCAATGATTGGCCTAATGAGTGCCAGGTACAAGGGAGTGATCTGGACACGATGCATGTATAAGCTGTGCAATGAAACAGGACTTCCTTATAGCAGTGGATACTTGGTGATGAAACATTTACCTAAGCTTAGGATGGATCTTCAGTGGTGTGCTGTCAATATGATAGTTACAAGGAGAGCCATGCTTTCTGAAGGATAGGTTTCTTGGCATTTTGTTTTATTCCATAGTTTAGGCACCAGTTATTTGCACATAACATTACAAAATCATGAAAAAGTCAGAGGAGCCTATTGTCAATAACCAGAAATACGTGTTAAACATTTAGTCTATAAAGGAAGACCTAACACTAAAAGGAAATATTCAATCTGAGATATAAGCAGCATGTGGCGTGGTCACTCTGAAACTGGCCTGTGAGTGTTAAGGAGCATTTTCCTCCCTTTACAGGTTTAGTGGCAGCATTACCACATAGGTAGACAGCAGCTTGTGCCACTAAGAAGGGGCAGTTCAGCCCTTTTGTATCACCTCACTTGAAACAGAAGTGTCAGACAAGGTAACAGAGTAGAAATGAATGACTCCCAAAGTAAGAGGGGTAACTGCATTACTCCAAGTGCAGTAAGAAGAAGAAGCTAGGTCCAAGGAAAATGTATTACCTAATAGAATGGTGTGTAGACTTTCTTATTAATAAAACAGCATCCTCCATGCTTAATGAGGCTCCAGATCACACCAGCAGTGTCTCTGTCTCTGAGATTGGACGTTTACTCAGCTGGAATGAATTATATAATTAATCAAAAGTGCAGGCACCCATAAGTCTATTTCATGTGAGGCTAGAGCAGTGATGCAGCAGTTAACGTTTTCACCTCACACCAAGAGGTTCTCTAGTTCGATCTCAGCTGGGTTGCCTTCTGTGCAGAGTCTGCATATCCTCTCTGCATTCATGTGGGTTTCCTCCCACATTCCAAAGACATGTATCTGGACTATTTCTCCCCAGGCCTCCTGTGAAAATAGGCTATGTCCTAGTTGGACATTTCTGGTCAACAAATGTTAAATAAATAAATTATGGCAGTTAAGGGCTATACAGTGAGAAATAATATATTTTTGTCATTTCTCTTCAGTTATTGTAAGTATTAGTAGTAGTAGAAATGGTAGTAAGGCAAAATTAGTATTAAGTTGCTTGTGTGTGTGTGTGTGTGTGTGTGTGTGTGTGTGTGTGTGTGTGTGTGTGTGTGTGTGTGTGTGTCTGTGTATGCATGCATGGGTCTTCTTCTTTTGGCTGCTCACGTTAGGGGTCGCCACAGCAGATCAACTGTTTCCATTTCTTCCTGTCCTCTGCATCTTGCTCTGTCACACCAACCACCTGCATGTCCTCTCTCACCACATCCATAAACCTTATCTTAGGCCTTCCTCTTTTCTTTTTACCTGGCAGCTTCATCCTTAGCATCTTTTTCCCAATATACTCTGTATCCCTCCTCAGCACATGTCCAAACCAACGTAATCTTGCCTCTCTGGCTTTGTCTCCAAACCTTCCAACCTGGGCTGACCCCCTAATATACTTATTCCTAATCCTGTCCATCCTCGTCACACCCAGTGCAAATCTTAACATCTTCAACTCTGCCACATCAAGCTCTGACTCCTGCCTTTTTGTCAATGCCACTGTAATGTATTTGTTAATTTATTTATTCAAAAGTGGAAGAATGCTCTGCTGTTTCGAGTCTGCTGTAATGCTTTGGTTGCATTCTCTGAAGCATGTCCCAGCATAGATGTGTGCACTGCAGTCCAGGCAAAACTTACTAATTTTCACATGAATGGCAATCAGAGCTAACTGACAAGTGAGGTCCTGGCACAACAGCATGACAGATGTTTAGAGAAACCATTCTTAGCTGTTGGAGACAGCTTTTATTAAATGACTTCCAGAAAAATGAGGGTCAGAATAACATGACATATGTACTCACATTGCTGCATTTCTGCTTGCTCAAAACCATCTACTTCTATTTTCTGGAAATGCTTTGAACAAAGATATGTCCAGCAGTAAAAACAAGAGTTTGCATATTTCTTACCTTTCAGATACAATCATAGTTTCTCTGCACATGGTCACAGTGATGTACTGTACCTATTTTACTGCTGTACTCTGTAAATGCAGTGGGATCAGGTCATGTCCTCCCATTTTAGCATTTGTGTGTTTAATAGCCAACATATACTCTGTGTTTTCAATTAGCAAACTACACTACAGCTTTCATATTTGCCAGTTCCTTAAACTAGAGCTTTGTTTTGTCTAACTCCTAAAGCTTTCCTCTCAGAACTATGATTATCAGGTTTATAGCTGTGCAACACTCTGATCTTAACTTCTTAAACTTAGTGGGCAGCTATTGATATGAGAGAGAAGTGCTCTGTAAATAACACACATGCTATCATAGAATGTAATATAAAAGATTAATTAGCACCTCCTCTGTTGTTAGCCCAGCTGTGATCTGTACGTACTGAGGTCCAGTGCTCAGAGGAGTGTTTCCAGGTAAACAGACTGAGGCTCTTTTTTTCTCTATGTCCACTTCACTAGGTTTTCTAGCACAGGCAACAAGACATATCCTCAAGTGTTGTTAACACTGGAATTTTGTGAGACTTGATTGATGGGTCTTTAAGGGATCCCTAAATGTGCTAAATGAAATGTCTTTAAAAGCCAAAGCCGCAAATCTTGAAAAACGATACAAACCTATTAAAACATTTTTTGCAAGGGTGGCTGCACCTGCCACCATTTCCCTGATGTGGATTGCTGTATCCTCCATGACTTGGGCTCTAACTGTGATGTCACTGCTGTAACTCGGACTTTGGAAAATACTTTGTGGAACTGGATACTTTGTATGTAGTACATATTTACCCACAAGCACACTTTCCATTTAACTCTTGCAATGACTACAGATGTGATTCTCACACTTTAAACATAAAACAATTTCTATTCTAAACCAAGGTAATCAAAACTCCATATACTCCTTGAAGACTTATTTTTGGAAATCTCTCACCTTGATGTGTGCAGTGTGGAGCACATTTTTGCAGGCAATGTGCCTGAATATATATATTTTGTAATCTGGAGGATGAACTGACAGGAAATACAAGAGTGTCAGTATTTCTGTTGATAAGCTGGTGATAAGAGGCTTTAAACTGTTGATAATTATGAAGTTGCAGTTTCTTAATTCCACACACAAGAAATGTAATCATAAAGACATAAAGCTCTGAAGAAGACGCTGGCCTTCCAAGATAGGAGTGGTGAGTTTTTTGTGGTTAACATCTGTTCAGAATCTACTATTTTCAGTGCAGATTAAAAACATGATGCCCTCACTTCTTTCTAAGTCATTCACCTAAAAAAAACACTATCTTTGAATCTTGGAGTATTTTTGTGGTAAAAGTAAGTTTGACAAGCCAATATTTTATTTATGTATTTTACTTTATTGCTTTTGTTTTCAGGGACTCTCCAACTGGGCATAGACCCATTTTCACTGGAGGCCCAAGGAGAAAGGCTCCAATGTATAAACAACAGTAACAGACAGAGTGAAGCTAACATTTGAAAGGCAATAGAATAAAATAGTGTTTACAACATTTTTGAAAGGAGAGAGAACTGCATTTAAAATTTCCTAAGGTATTCAGACAGCCATATTGTTGCTATTTCTAACAGAAAGCAATATGTCTTACAGGAGGTATTGTAGTGAGAGAGTTAGAGTTGAGAAACAGAGGGCAGGGGTAGTTAGGGAAGGAGTAAAACAAAAGGGGGGAGTTACCGTACAGGTAGGAGGAGGATATGGGGAGAGGTGATCAGGGATTAGGCTGAAGAGGAGTGATGTGCTAATCAGATGCAGCACATTTGCAGAGCCAGGAGTTGAGTAAGTGAGACATTAGCTGTAGTTTGAATGACTTTAGCAAGCAGTCCTGTCTTGTTGTTAGGGGGACGAAGTTCTGGATTTTTGACACTTGTTGGAAGTATATGGAACAGTTATTAGGCCTTCATATATGTAGGAGGTCTTTGTCCAAAGAGGAAAATCTCCTGGGTAGGTCGTATCGTTGTGAAAGGCTGGCTAGAGAAGGGGAGTCACATGGTTAGTTTATTAGATTATGGATAATAGGAAGTTGGGAGTATGTGCGTCGGTGATTAGTTCAAGCCACTGGCGATGTCTGAAGGGTCAAATGATGTGATCTACTGGGAAGGACGACTGCAAATGCGACCTTGTTGTAGTACTGCTCAATACTTTTTACTTGAGTTAGTTGTATGTCTGTCAATATTAGTGCTGAGTAGAAGAGAGTCAGTAATAGGAGGGTAGTGGCAATATGGCATCTTGCATGTATAGATAGGTAGGATTTTGCCCTATAGAGACTGTTTAGTTTTTGGTTTGTTTTGTTCACTATATGTTGAATGTCAAAGTCAAACTTTAAGTCTTCATCTATGTAAACTCCTAGTAATTTGGCTTGTGTGACAAGTTCAATTTTAGTATATTTGGAAGACATAATAGTGAAGGACAATTTCTTTATTGTGAGATTTTTGGAAGTGAAGAGAATTAGTTTTGATTTGTTAGGGTTTAACAATAGCTGGGACATAGGTAGCCAATTTTCTATAGAAGTAAATTATTCCTGGATCTATTTTTTTGCAGGGAATTAATGTTGCTGTTGAGCAGATGATAGCAGAATCGTCTGTATACTGTACTAAGGTAGCATTCTTACTGGCCAGATCAAGGTTATTAACAGAGAAGATGAACAGGATGGATCCCAGAATGAATCCTTGTGGGACACCAACTCCAACAAGGAGAAAGGATGAGATGTCAGTGAGCTTTTTTACTGCCTGGAATTTGTTACAGAGGTAAATAGAAAACCAGGATGGAGAGGAATCGCCAAGGCCTAGACTGGACTGTAAGATTATAGTGTGACACAGTGTTGAAAGCTTTGGGTGGATAACAAAGAGAGCAGATATAAGTTTGCCATCATTTCTTTTTGTGTTAACAGTATTAGTGAAGTTAATAAGGTGGTGGAGGTACTGTGGTGGGGAAAAACATGCTGTGAAAGGGACAGGAATGCATTTTGTATGATATAGTGTAGGACTTGGGGTTGAATTTTTGACAGTGGGGAGAGGACAGCGATGGGTCTGTAACTGGTGAATTTGGTAGAATGCCCACCTTTGTGGATATAAAGGTTGTGACATTTTTCCATTAGTAACAGTACATAAAATTCTTTGATAGATCAGTTTATTAAAACTGAGACAAGATACACTATGGCCTCTGCTGCCATTTTTAGATATTTACCAGTCTGATTGTATAGTGGTAGGAAGATGGGTTTTAGGTTAAGTAGTATGCTTTTTTTATGATAGCAGTGGGGTCTGGCTGGAGAAGCAGAGTATGGAGAGCTATTGGAGCTTGCAGTGTTTTCATGGCATTGTTTTGTATAGAGCTGCTGAGTAAGAAAGAGACTGATTTAATAAAGTTAGAATTAAAATCATTAGCAATGTCAGCCGAGTTTAGAGTTGTTAGAGTTAAGTATAGGTGATGGCTGTGTTGAAAGGCTAGGATTTAGCAGCTGATTTATGGAAAACCAGAATAATTTGAGGTTCTAATAATTTTTATTTTGGAGGTTAGCATAATATGTTTTTTTCTCTTATTTAGTATGGTATTTGGCTCCATTTCTAAGTTCTCTGAACTTCTCATAGTTTGGTTGAGTTTTGTTTGAGGTCCAAGTTTTCCGGGTAGCATCTCTAAATTTCCTGAGATGTTTTGTGCTTCTGGATAGCCAAGGAGCATTATTTAATTTAACTTGTTTTTTTCTAAGTGAGGTCAGTTAAGTTAAGATTTTTACGAATACATCATCGAAGTGAGATATAGCATCATCGAGTGGTAGATGCTTTAGGTAAGCACAGTTATACTATTTTAGGTATGAGATGAATATGTATTTGATGCAACTTGACAGGTTATGAGCCACATTAAAGTTGTGTTGTTACTTGATTTTTGTTGCTTTCTTATGGCAACTATAGGGAGATGGTTGCTTAAAGAGTCGGAGATGGTCCCGTATTTAGACATTTGACTGGGCATAGACGTGAGTCTGTTGTGATATTCTTGTTATTTTTATTGTTGGAGTGAGCTGGAGTGTGATTAGTTGTGTTGGTCTATATAGGGTCATGATAAGAGTGGGGTTGTTAGCAGAGATAGAGAAAGAGCAAGTACTAAAGTCACCTAATAGTAGTTTTTCATGGGGGGTGTTGGATGCTTCCCAGCAGAAGAAAGCTTCTGCCATGCTATGATTGTTATGATTGTTTCCAGGTGGGATATAAACTCCTATCATGTATAAGGATTTGAGCTGATTTAATTTGAGATGATATGAGGATTTCAGTTTTGTCAAATGGGGCGGAATGTGTTAGAGGTGGTAGGGTGAGCTGTAGAGTGTTTTTATAGAGTACTGAAACTCAACCAGCTCTCTTACATTTTCTATCTGCCCTGAGCATGTTATAATCTGGTGGGAGGATGTTGTTATTTATTGTCTCATTTTTTACCCATGTCTCTGTTATTACTACAATGTCAGGTGAATGCAAGCAAAGGCATGGGCAGCTTGTTTCTAATGGTAATACGGATGAGGAGTAACGTAGAAGGTTTCTGGACTGTTGTATGGGGAGGTGGAATTGACAGAGGTAGTAGGGCAGTATGCGTGAGGGGCAGAGGATGGGACAGGATTAGGGATAGGTCACCACTGTGGTTTAAGTGTTGGGAGATGTAGTACATGATTGCCTGCCATTTTAATTTGTTTTTTGTTTTCAGGCTGAATTCATATGTTCTGGGATTGTGAAGGTTTGTATTAAACTCTAGGAAGCCTACAGTTTTGGGAGGGTATAAGGTAGGAACTTTGGCTGGTCAGGTTGGAGTTTATTGATTTTGTTAGTGAGGTACACCATGAAAGGATTCAAAGGTGTGACAAGAGTGCATGAGTAACAGGAAGTTAGATGGCTGAGGATTAGGAGAAAGGAGGTGGTGGGTACTTACTTAATACATCATGTTATGATAGATAGTGGACAGCTTGGGTGCATAGGTTAATGTGATAAATGAACTTAAATAAGTTTGGTCTAGTGATGGGTAGTGCATCCTGAAACTATAGTATGTGAACTCTGTAGGAGCTTCTAATATGTATGAATTTAGAATGGAGTAGACCCAGTATGGCTGAACTGGGAATAAGAAGAATAACAATAAGAAGAAGGACAACCCCTGTAGCCTCTTAATCCTGCCGTTTCCCTCCCTCAAAAAAAAAAAAAAAATATATATATATATATATATATATATATATATATATATATATATATATATATATTCAGCTGCTCTTACTGTAACTGTCTTAGTTTCTGTTCTGTGTGCTATCTGTTCAGTTGTTCTTACTCTGCACTTATTACTGCTTGTTAGTAGCCTTCTGATTTACTGCCTTCTGCACTGGTTTTTTAGTCATTTGTTAATTTAATTGCATTTAATTAAACTGTATTTGCTGTAATATTGATGCACGTGTACTAGCCTGCACTGCATTTGAATTGTATTTACTGCTGTTTTAGCTGATGTTCTGTAAAAAAAAAAAATTCCTAGTTTGTTTCCTGCCTTTCCTGTAACTTGTCTAGTCCAGATACAGACTTGCTGTATCAAGGACTGTTTGTAAGCTCCTGAGCCCCCCAAGCCTTTCTGTGTTGGAGGGAAGCCTTCTAGCTTATCAGTGGGAGTGGTAAGCACCAGGTAGCCTATCTACCACAGGAGGAGGAGAGGTTTCTGGCCCAGAAATTACAGCTTATTGGCCATTTGGGAAGCTCTTCCATCTATTTCAACCTTCTGATTCAAAAGCCTGTGTTTGTGCTTGTTTCCTGCCTTTCCTGTTATTAGTCTAGTCCAGGTACATATTTGCTGTATCCAGGACTCTTTGTAAGCTTCTGAGCCTCCCCCCCAAGCCTTTCTGTGCTGGAGGGAAGCCTTCTAGCTTATCAGTGGGAGTGGTAAGCATCAGGTAGCCTATCTACCATGGGAAGAGTGGGTTTTGGCCCATAAATTGTAGTTTATTGGCCGTTTAGGCAGTTTTTCATCTCTTTCAACTTGCTGGCTTAAAAGCCTGCGTTTGCACTTGTTCCCTACCTTTCCTGTAACTAGTCTAGTCCAAGTACAGATTTGTTGTATCTAGGACTCTTTGTAAGCTTCTGAGCCCCCCAAGCCTTTCTGTTTTGGAGGGAAGCCTTCTAGCTTATCAGTGGGAGTGGTAAGCATTAGGTAGCCTATCTACCACAAGTGGAGTGGTTCCTGGCCCAGAAATTGTAGCTACTGGCCATTTGGGCAGTTTTTTCCCATCTCTTTCAACTTTCTGATTTAAAAGCTGCACTTGCACTGTTTCCCACCTTTCCTGTTACTAGCCTAGTCCAGATACAGAGTTGCTGTATCCAGGACTGTTGGTAAGCTTCTGAGCCCTGCAAGTCTTTCTGTGTTGGAGGGAAGCCTTCTAGCTTATCAGGAGGAGTGGTAAGCACTAGGTAACCTATCTACCACAAGAGGAGTGGTTCTGGCCCAGAAATTGTAGTTTATTGGCCGTTTGGGCAGTTTTTTTCCATATCTCTCAACTTTCTGGTTTTAAAGCCCGTGTTTGTGCTTGATCACCACCATTCCCGTAACTAGTCTAGTCCAGGTACAGATTTGCTGTATCCAGGACTGTTTGTAAGCTTCTGAGCCTCCCAAGCCTTTGTGTTGGAGTGCAGCCTTCTAGCTTATCAGTGGGAGTGGTAAGTACTAGGTAGCCTGTCTATCACAAGAGGAGTGGTTCTTGGCCCAGGAATTGTAGTTTATTGATCATTTGGGAAGTTGTCCATCTCTTTCAACTTTCTGGTTTAAAAGATCACATCTGCGCTTGTTTCCCATCTTTCCTATAACTAACCTACTGGAAAGCACTAGAAGGCCTTAAACTGATATAAGCCTTCTATTTTAAAATAGCAACTTTGGAGTGATTGAGTATCAGTTTTCTGTATTTCCTTGCTGTACTTAACTGATTTCTGCCTAAACGCTGATTTTCCAGCACTTATTGTGGTTTAAAAGCTTGTTTTTTTCACATATTGTACTTATATGACTGCCTGCACCTTTAAAAAGTTGTTTTTTGTTTAAATAAATTGTTTAACTGTTGTAGGCTACACACTAAACTGCAATAGCCTTTTCTGATCGCTTGTAGTCGTTTAAAGCTGTTTTAAGTGTACTTTTTACTGTTTTTGCCTTATCTTTTCTAAAAATGTTCTTGTTTCTCACCTTTCTAAGCTAATATAGCCCAGTTTTCAGGCTAGTGCTGAATTCAGGGCTGTGTTACAAGTTTCTGAGTTGCCAATACCTTACGTGGATAGAAGGAAGTTTCTCTGTTCACCTGTGAGAGAGGGGAACTTTGAGCAGCCATGTGTCCCTGGAGGAGTGGTTCCAGCCCAGAAGTTAGTAGTTTAAAAACCACGTTTGCACAGTTTTGTGCACTGGGCAGCACCAGTTAGCTAGGGTTAAATTATTCACGGCTCCACTAAGTCTCCTTTTCAGTTTTTCACTTGAAACCAGTCTAACTCTCAACCTAAGCACTCAAAAAGCATCCTACAGTCCAGCACTTGCTCAGACCTAATAGCAAGCAGTAATATACCCCAACACTTGACTGCCCAGCAGGGCAAGGCTCTTTATCCACCCCTCACCAACCAAGTGACTAAGCAGCTCACCCTACTATTCAGGCATGACCAAAGGGCAACTTCAGGTGTACTCTCTAGTCCAGCTGGTGAATCTGGGTATCCTGAGACAATGTTACAACTGCCTCATGTACACAGACAGCCCTCTCCTCCTACCATAAAACACTAACATATGCGAGAGATGCAATTATACAGCCAAACTGGAGGCTAAGGTCTTACCACCCAAGACTGGAACAGACAGTCATGAAGAGAAGGTTAACACTTGCACCACACCTCCAGCCTCACACAGACCTACTAAACCAGCACTGGCAAAATATACACATAAATACACAAAATCATAATCTGAGGCTCTAAATAAAAACCTGCAAAAGCATCAGAGAGCTCCAAAGCAGACACTCACAAAACCTGCACCTCCCGTCACAAACCGTACAACACATAAAACATAAAACAAAATAAATGTGCCGCACAATCACAGCCCTTAAGGCAAAATAACATACCTAACACACTAGTAATAGGTGACTCAATAGTCAGGCACACTGATGCCCTACTCACTAGGCTGGACAAGGAGAAGATTACTGTTAACTGCCTATCGGGAGCCAGAATCCGCCACATAGCACAAGCACTCAGGTCACTCCAGAACAAGTACAAATATGACTCTGTCATTGTTCATGTTAGTGTGAATGACCTGAGATGTACCTCCCTGGACTACATGAAAAGAGACATGGAAGAGCTTTCTGATCATGTAGCCCAGGTGGATATCACCCTGACCCTGAGTAGCATCCTGCCCTCACCAAGAATGATACCTCAGTATAAAGAAAAAATTATCAATTTCATAAATTTTCTAAGATTCTGGTGTCATTCAAAGGGGATCCAGTGTCTGTCAGCCTGGGATGACATGCTCGACAAGCCACATTGCTTCACAAGAGATGGCTTGCACCTGTCACCCCTTGGCTTTCGAATAGTGGCCAAGGCTCTTGCTGCCCCCATAGTGCCTTTTTTAGGCAAAGCTCAAAATTCAAACCCACCACCGTAAACAGCACAAGTAAAAAAATGAGGGTTATGCTACTCAACGTCAGGAGTTTAAATCTCAAAATGCATGCACTTGAAGCACTTCTAAGTATGGAGAACGTCGACATCTGTGCAGTAACTGAAACCTGGTTCAAGGCTCCAGAGAGCACTCCAGCACTATTGGGCTATAACTCATACCACGCATTTCGACCACAGAACACAGACCGAAACACAAAAGGAGGGGGTGTATCCATATTCATCAAGGATACCCACACCTCCAGGTTAATGGCACAGCATGATAGCTCTGAGATCGTCCATGTGCAACTAACATCAGGCAAATCTGCAGTGCAAATTGTGGCCTGCTACAGATCACCCTCCATGACCCAGGACCACCACTCCTCCCTTCTGGAGACACTGGAAAACATGAAGGTGTTACCAAACACCCTGATATTGGGTGATTTCAAGTACCCTACCATTAACTGAGAAAACTACTTGAGTGCAAACTCCCAGGCTCAGCGCTTCCTGGACTTTATCAACTCAAATGCCCTGGATCAGCCGGTAAACTCCCCTACCAGAGGCCACAACATATTGGACCTAGTCATCATCAACATGGGCGACAGGTGTTCCGTACCAGAGGTCAACCCATCACTGGTTAGATCAGACCATAAACTAATCATCCTGGATGTCCACACTCCACCACCAACCCCAACCAAAGAAACCACAGTGAAAAACTTTTCTAAAGCAAACTTCACCTTACTTAAGGTAGAGGTGGTAAGTTTCACAGCCCCCAAGCTAAAGGATAACACTGCCCAAGATGCAGAATCCTTTACAAATGCACTCTATGAGCACCTACAAGGATGCATAGATCATGCCATCCCTATCAAAACCAAGACTCACTCCCCTAAGAGAAGGAAACCAGTCTGGTGGACCCCTGCCATAAACAGGTTATACAACAGAAGGAGGAAACTAGTTCAGAAAAAAAGCAAATCCCAAGAAGGAAAGACATCCCTGATCAGTATCAGTAAGAAACTAATGTCCCTCATAAAATCATCCAAGGCTAACTTCAAAAGAAAAATAGCTAAGGATTCGAAAGATAACCACAAAGCCTTCTTTAGCTATGCCAAGAATCTAAGTGGCAACTCGCAGATATACTCTGAGCTAGTGCAAAATAGCACAAAATATACTGAACCTACTGATATTGCCAACATCCTGGCAGATAGATTCAGTGCAAACTTCACCTCCCTCTCACCTTCAAAATGGCCCACAACAATACCGGAAAAGTGTAGTGTCCTGGAACTCACAGAAGCACAGGTGAAAACAGCCCTTTCAAAAGCCAGAAGCACAGCATCATTGGGGCTAGATGGTATCGCAGACTGCATCTTGCACGAACTACAGAACAAACTAACCCCCCACCTAAACACGCTGTTCAACCTCAGCCTCTCCACAGGCTATGTGCCCATAGAATGGTGCACAGCAATGGTTATTCCGCTCCACAAAGGAGGGGCCACAACTGACCCTGGTAACTATCACCCCATAAGCCTGACTAGCCTGGTCTGCAAGGCATCATCATGGAACTCATTAACAAAGACATTGGGAACCTCCAAACACTTCACCCAACCCAGTTCAGCTTTGTTAAGGGCAGATCATGCCTACTAAACCTGGTTGACTTCTTTGAGACAGTCACCAAGGCCATAGACAAGGGAAAGGTGGTTCGCACAGCCTACCTTGATCTCGCCAAGGTGTTTGACACCATTCTTCACTCAGGTATTATAGAAAAACTCACCAGCCTGAACATAAACCCCTATGTCACAAGATGGGTTGCCAAATGGCTTACAGATAGAACTCACACGGTAAGAATAGCGGGTTTCAGGTCTGACTCTAAACCAGTCACAAGTGGTGTCCCGCAAGGCTTGGTTCTGGGACCCCTACTGTTCAGCATATATTTCTAAGAAGTACAGGCAAACACAGGAGGACTATGGCTAACCAAGTTCACAGATGACTGCAAACTGGGAGCCATAATTGACTCTCCAGCTGACACGGACATCTTTCAAAAAGGCCTTAATGAGACAGACACCTGGTGTCAAAGTCATGGCCTCTAGCTAAATGCCAAAAAATGCATAGTCATCCCATTTGGGAAAAACAAAACACCCACGAATTACCACATAGGTAATAAGAGATCTGGGGACCCAGGTAGATAGTAATATCTCCTTTGACAATCATATTGCCAAAGTAGTTAGGAAATCCTTCTATGTGGCCCATCTAATTACTAAGGGGTTCGCATCTAGAAATAAAGAGGATATAGTGCCCCTCTACTCATCACTCATCAGACCCATCATAGAGTACAATGCCCCATTTAGCATGTACCTCACAAGACACTTCCAACAGCTGGAAAGACCACAAAAGCACCTCGCCAAGAGGATTACTAGCCTCAAACATATGTCCTATGCAGCCCGACTGAAAAAACTCCGGCTGTACTCAGTGGCATATCGCTTACTCAGAGGTGATCTCTGCCTGACTTACAAAGCCATGTCCAACTCAGAATTGATGGACATGCTCCACCTAAAGAAATCCAAGTCACTGCGAGCCATGCGCCCTAGTGAGCTAAACCTCACCACAACAATAAATAGAACATGCTGGAGGGATAGATTCCTGTCACAGAGACTCCCCATGCTTTGGAACAAAATTCCTAACTACATTAGGCAGAGCCCCTCATTAACACTCTTCAAGAGAAGTCTTGAGGAGTGGATGGGTAACAGAAAATACACCCCTGGGATCACTTCATTGGCTCTGCTTGACAGAGGCTCAGTTAATTAATCAATCTTGCGGCGAAAGCTGACAAACTCTGGCTAGGCTTATAAATGCCCTCAGGCAGATAGCTTAGTACCTATGACCCTACCTATCATACTAGTGGGTTAGTGAGTGGTGTTTAGAGCTAGGAGGATGTGCAGTTACTCGAGTTCATGTGTCCTGAGTAAATTGAAAGGTTTGTAGAATACCTGAGTAGAGTGAAAGGTTTGTAGAATACCTGAGTAGAGTGAAAGGTTTGTAGAATACCTGAGTAGATTGAAAGGTTTGTAGAATACCTGAGTAGAGTGAAAGGTTTGTAGAATACCTGAGTAGAGTGAAAGGTTTGTGGAATACCTGAGTAGAATGAAAGGTTTGTGGAATACCTGAGTAGAGTGAAAGGTTTGTGGAATACCTGAGTAGAGTGAAAGGTTTGTAGAATACCTGAGTAGGGTGAAAGGTTTGTAGAATACCTGAGTAGAGTGAAAGGTTTGTGGAATACCTGAGTAGAGTGAAAGGTTTGTAGAATACCTGAGTAGAGTGAAAGGTTTGTAGAATACCTGAGTAGAGTGAAAGGTTTGTGGAATACCTGAGTAGAGTGAAAGGTTTGTAGAATACCTGAGTAGAGTGAAAGGTTTGTAGAATACCTGAGTAGAGTGAAAGGTTTGTAGAATACCTGAGTAGAGTGAAAGGTTTGTGGAATACCTGAGTAGAGTGAAAGGTTTGTAGAATACCTGAGTTAAGGGTAGGTATTTGGAACTGCTGTGTGACTTTTAAGAGGTTCGTTATATAATGAGATTTGAGAATGTGATACAGGAAAGACAAATCTGTGAATCTGGAGGTGCAGTGAAATTGGAGGTGGGAGGGGAGCGAAGCAGGCCACATCCCAATGACTGCACGAGTCAATCAGTCTGCAGTTGCTTAGTAGACCTATGAGGTTTGTCCCTGCCTGAGAAGGATTAGTAGGTAAGAAAAAAGTCTGTAGATTTATTTAATTATATTTGCTTGTCAGCCAAAGACAAGAGCAGCTTAAATTAAACATTTATGCCAGGGCAGTTACTGATAATACCCAAGTATGTTCGTGTTAATGCCAAGGTCGCCAGTGAAATCAAAGCGATGTGCCTGATTGTCAATTTCATTTCATTTAATGTTCTCTGTAGTTTCAGATCTAAGGTTTTGGTACCCTTATATAAAGAAGTTAGGAGACACATACACAGACACATTTGAGAATTCCCAAATGGTGTAACAGTTCCGAAAGCAATCCACATTACCAACTTCAGGTTATTAGAACATATAATGTATAGCATTTCTTCATGGTTCCTGTAAGGACTCATTTATAAATAATTTGGATGCCAGTTTTACCCCTAATCTTCTTTTACGTAAATACATGAAAACAGAACACTTCCACATTTTTAAGAAAAAATCTCTTAAGATATATACATATATATATATATATATATATATATATATATATATATATATATATAT